>NC_090646.1:340067446-340357446 GCF_040937935.1 Hyperolius riggenbachi
CAGGCATGGGGGACACAGGCAGACACAGTGAAGCAGGCATGGGGGACACAGGCAGACACGTGAAGCAGGCATGGGGGACACAGGCAGACACGTGAAGCAGGCATGGGGGACACAGGCAGACACGTGAAGCAGGCATGGGGGACACAGGCAGACACGTGAAGCAGGCATGGGGGACACAGGCAGACACGTGAAGCAGGCATGGGGGACACAGGCAGACACGTGAAGCAGGCATGGGGGACACAGGCAGACACATGAAGCAGGCATGGGGGACACAGGCAGACACAGTGAAGCAGGCGTGGGGGACACAGGCAGACACATGAAGCAGGCATGGGGACACAGAGGATACTAGGGACAGGCATGGGGGACACAGGCAGACACATGAAGCAGGCGTGGGGGACACAGGCAGACACGTGAAGCAGGCATGGGGGACACAGGCAGACACGTGAAGCAGGCATGGGGGACACAGGCAGACACGTGAAGCAGGCATGGGGGACACAGGCAGACACGTGAAGCAGGCATGGGGGACACAGGCAGACACGTGAAGCAGGCATGGGGGACACAGGCAGACACGTGAAGAGCAGGCATGGGGGACACAGGCAGACACATGAAGCAGGCATGGGGACACAGGCAGACACATGAAGCAGGCGTGGGGGACACAGGCAGACACATGAAGCCAGGCATGGGGACACAGAGGATACTAGGGACAGGCATGGGGGACACAGGCAGACACATGAAGCAGGCGTGGGGGGACACAGGCAGACACGTGAAGCAGGCATGGGGGACACAGGCAGACACGTGAAGCAGGCATGGGGGACACAGGCAGACACATGAAGCAGGCATGGGGGACACAGGCAGACACGTGAAGCAGGCATGGGGGACACAGGCAGACACGTGAAGCAGGCATGGGGGACACAGGCAGACACATGAAGCAGGCATGGGGGACACAGGCAGACACTTGAAGCAGGCGTGGGGGACCAGGCAGACACATGAAGCAGGCATGGGGGACACAGGCAGACACATGAAGCAGGCGTGGGGGACACAGGCAGACACATGAAGCAGGCATGGGGGACACAGGCAGACACATGAAGCAGGCGTGGGGGACACAGGCAGACACATGAAGCAGGCATGGGGACACAGAGGATACTAGGGACAGGCATGGGGGACACAGGCAGACACATGAAGCAGGCGTGGGGGACACAGGCAGACACATGAAGCAGGCATGGGGACACAGAGGATACTAGGGACAGGCATGGGGGACACAGGCAGACACATGAAGCAGGCGTGGGGGACACAGGCAGACACGTGAAGCAGGCATGGGGGACACAGGCAGACACGTTAAGCAGGCATGGGGGACACAGGCAGACACATGAAGCAGGCATGGGGGACACAGGCAGACACGTGAAGCAGGCATGGGGGACACAGGCAGACACGTGAAGCAGGCATGGGGGACACAGGCAGACACGTGAAGCAGGCATGGGGGACACAGGCAGACACATGAAGCAGGCATGGGGGACACAGGCAGACACATGAAGCAGGCCGTGGGGGACACAGGCAGACACATGAAGCAGGCATGGGGACACAGAGGATACTAGGGACAGGCATGGGGGACACAGGCAGACACATGAAGCAGGCGTGGGGGACACAGGCAGACACGTGAAGCAGGCATGGGGGACACAGGCAGACACATGAAGCAGGCATGGGGGACACAGGCAGACACGTGAAGCAGGCATGGGGGACACAGGCAGACACGTGAAGCAGGCATGGGGGACACAGGCAGACACGTGAAGCAGGCATGGGGGACACAGGCAGACACGAGAAGCAGGCATGGGGGACACAGGCAGACACGTGAAGCAGGCATGGGGGACACAGGGCAGACACGTGAAGCAGGCATGGGGGACACAGGCAGACACGTGAAGCAGGCATGGGGGACACAGGCAGACACGTGAAGCAGGCATGGGGGACACAGGCAGACACAGTGAAGCAGGCATGGGGGACACAGGCAGACACATGAAGCAGGCATGGGGACACAGAGGATACTAGGGACAGGCATGGGGGACACAGGCAGACACATGAAGCAGGCGTGGGGGACACAGGCAGACACGTGAAGCAGGCATGGGGGACACAGGCAGACACATGAAGCAGGCATGGGGGACACAGGCAGACACGTGAAGCAGGCATGGGGGACACAGGCAGACACGTGAAGCAGGCATGGGGGACACAGGGAGACACGTGAAGCAGGCATGGGGGACACAGGCAGACACGTGAAGAAGGCATGGGGGACACAGGCAGACACGTGAAGCAGGCATGGGGGACACAGGCAGACACGTGAAGCAGGCATGGGGGACACAGGCAGACACATGAAGCAGGCATGGGGGACACAGGCAGACACATGAAGCAGGCGTGGGGGACACAGGCAGACACATGAAGCAGGCATGGGGGACACAGGCAGACACATGAAGCAGGCGTGGGGGACACAGGCAGACACATGAAGCAGGCATGGGGGACACAGAGGATACTAGGGACAGGCATGGGGGACACAGGCAGACACATGAAGCAGGCATGGGGGACACAGGCAGACACGTGAAGCAGGCATGGGGGACACAGGCAGACACATGAAGCAGGCATGGGGGACACAGGCAGACACGTGAAGCAGGCATGGGGGACACAGGCAGACACGTGAAGCAGGCATGGGGGACACAGGGCAGACACGTGAAGCAGGCATGGGGGACACAGGCAGACACGTGAAGCAGGCATGGGGGACACAGGCAGACACGTGAAGCAGGCATGGGGGACACAGGCAGACACGTGAAGCAGGCATGGGGGACACAGGCAGACACATGAAGCAGGCATGGGGGGACACAGGCAGACACATGAAGCAGGCGTGGGGGACACAGGCAGACACATGAAGCAGGCGTGGGGGACACAGGCAGACACATGAAGCAGGCGTGGGGGACACAGGCAGACACGTGAAGCAGGCATGGGGGACACAGGCAGACACATGAAGCAGGCATGGGGGACACAGAGGATACTAGGGACAGGCATGGGGGACACAGGCAGACACATGAAGCAGGCGTGGGGGGACACAGGCAGACACGTGAAGCAGGCATGGGGGACACAGGCAGACACGTGAAGCAAGGCATGGGGGACACAGGCAGACACATGAAGCAGGCATGGGGGACACAGGCAGACACGTGAAGCAGGCATGGGGGACACAGGCAGACACGTGAAGCAGGCATGGGGGACACAGGCAGACACGTGAAGCAGGCATGGGGGACACAGGCAGACACATGAAGCAGGCATGGGGGACACAGGCAGACACATGAAGCAGGCGTGGGGGACACAGGCAGACACATGAAGCAGGCATGGGGACACAGAGGATACAAGGGACAGGCATGGGGGACACAGGCAGACACATGAAGCAGGCGTGGGGGACACAGGCAGACACGTGAAGCAGGCATGGGGGACACAGGCAGACACGTGAAGCAGGCATGGGGGGACACAGGCAGACACGTGAAGCAGGCATGGGGGACACAGGCAGACACGTGAAGCAGGCATGGGGGACACAGGCAGACACGTGAAGCAGGCATGGGGGACACAGGCAGACACGTGAAGCAGGCATGGGGGACACAGGCAGACACATGAAGCAGGCATGGGGGACACAGGCAGACACATGAAGCAGGCGTGGGGGACACAGGCAGACACATGAAGCAGGCATGGGGACACAGAGGATACTAGGGACAGGCATGGGGGACACAGGCAGACACATGAAGCAGGCGTGGGGGACACAGGCAGACACGTGAAGCAGGCATGGGGGACACAGGCAGACACGTGAAGCAGGCATGGGGGACACAGGCAGACACGTGAAGCAGGCATGGGGGACACAGGCAGACACGTGAAGCAGGCATGGGGGACACAGGGCAGACACGTGAAGCAGGCATGGGGGACACAGGCAGACACGTGAAGCAGGCATGGGGGACACAGGCAGACACATGAAGCAGGCATGGGGGACACAGGCAGACACATGAAGCAGGCGTGGGGGACACAGGCAGACACATGAAGCAGGCATGGGGACACAGAGGATACTAGGGACAGGCATGGGGGACACAGGCAGACACATGAAGCAGGCGTGGGGGACACAGGCAGACACGTGAAGCAGGCATGGGGGACACAGGCAGACACGTGAAGCAGGCATGGGGGACACAGGCAGACACATGAAGCAGGCATGGGGGACACAGGCAGACACGTGAAGCAGGCATGGGGGACACAGGCAGACACGTGAAGCAGGCATGGGGGACACAGGCAGACACGTGAAGCAGGCATGGGGGACACAGGCAGACACATGAAGCAGGCATGGGGGACACAGGCAGACACATGAAGCAGGCATGGGGGACACAGGCAGACACATGAAGCAGGCGTGGGGGACACAGGCAGACACATGAAGCAGGCATGGGGGACACAGGCAGACACATGAAGCAGGCGTGGGGGACACAGGCAGACACATGAAGCAGGCATGGGGACACAGAGGATACTAGGGACAGGCATGGGGGGACACAGGCAGACACATGAAGCAGGCGTGGGGGACACAGGCAGACACATGAAGCAGGCATGGGGACACAGAGGATACTAGGGACGAGGCATGGGGGACACAGGCAGACACATGAAGCAGGCGTGGGGGACACAGGCAGACACGTGAAGCAGGCATGGGGGACACAGGCAGACACGTGAAGCAGGCATGGGGGACACAGGCAGACACATGAAGCAGGCATGGGGGACACAGGCAGACACGTGAAGCAGGCATGGGGGACACAGGCAGACACGTGAAGCAGGCATGGGGGACACAGGCAGACACGTGAAGCAGGCATGGGGGACACAGGCAGACACATGAAGCAGGCATGGGGGACACAGGCAGACACATGAAGCAGGCGTGGGGGACACAGGCAGACACATGAAGCAGGCATGGGGACACAGAGGATACTAGGGACAGGCATGGGGGACACAGGCAGACACATGAAGCAGGCGGTGGGGGACACAGGCAGACACGTGAAGCAGGCATGGGGGACACAGGCAGACACGTGAAGCAGGCATGGGGGACACAGGCAGACACGTGAAGCAGGCATGGGGGACACAGGCAGACACGTGAAGCAGGCATGGGGGACACAGGCAGACACGTGAAGCAGGCATGGGGGACACAGGCAGACACGTGAAGCAGGCATGGGGGACACAGGCAGACACGTGAAGCAGGCATGGGGGACACAGGCAGACACGTGAAGCAGGCATGGGGGACACAGGCAGACACGTGAAGCAGGCATGGGGGACACAGGCAGACACGTGAAGCAGGCATGGGGGACACAGGCAGACACGTGAAGCAGGCATGGGGGACACAGGCAGACACGTGAAGCAGGCATGGGGACACAGAGGATACTAGGGACAGGCATGGGGGACACAGGCAGACACATGAAGCAGGCGTGGGGGACACAGGCAGACACGTGAAGCAGGCATGGGGGACACAGGCAGACACATGAAGCAGGCATGGGGGACACAGGCAGACACGTGAAGCAGGCATGGGGGACACAGGCAGACACGTGAAGCAGGCATGGGGGACACAGGGAGACACGTGAAGCAGGCATGGGGGACACAGGCAGACACGTGAAGCAGGCATGGGGGACACAGGCAGACACGTGAAGCAGGCATGGGGGACACAGGCAGACACGTGAAGCAGGCATGGGGGACACAGGCAGACACGTGAAGCAGGCATGGGGGACACAGGCAGACACATGAAGCAGGCGTGGGGGACACAGGCAGACACATGAAGCAGGCATGGGGGACACAGGCAGACACATGAAGCAGGCGTGGGGGACACAGGCAGACACATGAAGCAGGCATGGGGGACACAGAGGATACTAGGGACAGGCATGGGGGACACAGGCAGACACATGAAGCAGGCATGGGGGACACAGGCAGACACGTGAAGCAGGCATGGGGGACACAGGCAGACACATGAAGCAGGCATGGGGGACACAGGCAGACACGTGAAGCAGGCATGGGGGACACAGGCAGACACGTGAAGCAGGCATGGGGGACACAGGAGACACGTGAAGCAGGCATGGGGGACACAGGCAGACACGTGAAGCAGGCATGGGGGACACAGGCAGACACGTGAAGCAGGCATGGGGGACACAGGCAGACACGTCAAGCAGGCATGGGGGACACAGGCAGACACATGAAGCAGGCATGGGGGACACAGGCAGACACATGAAGCAGGCGTGGGGGACACAGGCAGACACATGAAGCAGGCATGGGGACACAGGCAGACACATGAAGCAGGCGTGGGGGACACAGGCAGACACGTGAAGCAGGCATGGGGGACACAGGCAGACACATGAAGCAGGCATGGGGGACACAGAGGATACTAGGGACAGGCATGGGGGACACAGGCAGACACATGAAGCAGGCGTGGGGGACACAGGCAGACACGTGAAGCAGGCATGGGGGACACAGGCAGACACGTGAAGCAGGCATGGGGGACACAGGCAGACACAGTGAAGCAGGCATGGGGGACACAGGCAGACACGTGAAGCAGGCATGGGGGACACAGGCAGACACGTGAAGCAGGCATGGGGGACACAGGCAGACACGTGAAGCAGGCATGGGGGACACAGGCAGACACATGAAGCAGGCATGGGGGACACAGGCAGACACATGAAGCAGGCGTGGGGGACACAGGCAGACACATGAAGCAGGCATGGGGACACAGAGGATACTAGGGACAGGCATGGGGGACACAGGCAGACACATGAAGCAGGCGTGGGGGACACAGGCAGACACGTGAAGCAGGCATGGGGGACACAGGCAGACACGTGAAGCAGGCATGGGGGACACAGGCAGACACGTGAAGCAGGCATGGGGGACACAGGCAGACACGTGAAGCAGGCATGGGGGACACAGGCAGACACGTGAAGCAGGCATGGGGGACACAGGCAGACACGTGAAGCAGGCATGGGGGACACAGGCAGACACATGAAGCAGGCATGGGGGACACAGGCAGACACATGAAGCAGGCGTGGGGGACACAGGCAGACACATGAAGCAGGCATGGGGGACACAGGCAGACACATGAAGCAGGCGTGGGGGACACAGGCAGACACGTGAAGCAGGCATGGGGGACACAGGCAGACACATGAAGCAGGCATGGGGGACACAGAGGATACTAGGGACAGGCATGGGGGACACAGGCAGACACATGAAGCAGGCGTGGGGGACACAGGCAGACACGTGAAGCAGGCATGGGGGACACAGGCAGACACGTGAAGCAGGCATGGGGGACACAGGCAGACACATGAAGCAGGCATGGGGGGACACAGGCAGACACGTGAAGCAGGCATGGGGGACACAGGCAGACACGTGAAGCAGGCATGGGGGACACAGGCAGACACGTGAAGCAGGCATGGGGGACACAGGCAGACACATGAAGCAGGCATGGGGGACACAGGCAGACACATGAAGCAGGCGTGGGGGACACAGGCAGACACATGAAGCAGGCATGGGGACACAGAGGATACTAGGGACAGGCATGGGGGACACAGGCAGACACATGAAGCAGGCGTGGGGGACACAGGCAGACACGTGAAGCAGGCATGGGGGACACAGGCAGACACGTGAAGCAGGCATGGGGGACACAGGCAGACACGTGAAGCAGGCATGGGGGACACAGGCAGACACATGAAGCAGGCATGGGGGACACAGGCAGACACATGAAGCAGGCGATGGGGACACAGGCAGACACATGAAGCAGGCATGGGGGACACAGAGGATACTAGGACAGGCATGGGGGACACAGGCAGACACATGAAGCAGGCGTGGGGGACACAGGCAGACACGTGAAGCAGGCATGGGGGACACAGGCAGACACATGAAGCAGGCATGGGGGACACAGGCAGACACGTGAAGCAGGCATGGGGGACACAGGCAGACACGTGAAGCAGGCATGGGGGACACAGGCAGACACGTGAAGCAGGCATGGGGGACACAGGCAGACACGTGAAGCAGGCATGGGGGACACAGGCAGACACGTGAAGCAGGCATGGGGGACACAGGCAGACACGTGAAGCAGGCATGGGGGACACAGGCAGACACGTGAAGCAGGCATGGGGGACACAGGCAGACACGTGAAGCAGGCATGGGGGACACAGGCAGACACGTGAAGCAGGCATGGGGGACACAGGCAGACACGTGAAGCAGGCATGGGGGACACAGGCAGACACATGAAGCAGGCATGGGGGACACAGGCAGACACATGAAGCAGGCATGGGGGACACAGGCAGACACATGAAGCAGGCATGGGGGACACAGGCAGACACATGAAGCAGGCGTGGGGGACACAGGCAGACACATGAAGCAGGCATGGGGACACAGAGGATACTAGGGACAGGCATGGGGGACACAGGCAGACACATGAAGCAGGCATGGGGGACACAGGCAGACACGTGAAGCAGGCATGGGGGACACAGGCAGACACATGAAGCAGGCATGGGGGACACAGGCAGACACGTGAAGCAGGCATGGGGGACACAGGCAGACACGTGAAGCAGGCATGGGGGACACAGGGAGACACGTGAAGCAGGCATGGGGGACACAGGCAGACACGTGAAGCAGGCATGGGGGACACAGGCAGACACGTGAAGCAGGCATGGGGGACACAGGCAGACACGTGAAGCAGGCATGGGGGACACAGGCAGACACATGAAGCAGGCATGGGGGACACAGGCAGACACATGAAGCAGGCGTGGGGGACACAGGCAGACACATGAAGCAGGCATGGGGGACACAGGCAGACACATGAAGCAGGCGTGGGGGACACAGGCAGACACGTGAAGCAGGCATGGGGGACACAGGCAGACACATGAAGCAGGCATGGGGGACACAGAGGATACTAGGGACAGGCATGGGGGACACAGGCAGACACATGAAGCAGGCGTGGGGGACACAGGCAGACACGTGAAGCAGGCATGGGGGACACAGGCAGACACGTGAAGCAGGCATGGGGGACACAGGCAGACACATGAAGCAGGCATGGGGGACACAGGCAGACACGTGAAGCAGGCATGGGGGACACAGGCAGACACGTGAAGCAGGCATGGGGGACACAGGCAGACACGTGAAGCAGGCATGGGGGACACAGGCAGACACATGAAGCAGGCATGGGGGACACAGGCAGACACATGAAGCAGGCGTGGGGGACACAGGCAGACACATGAAGCAGGCATGGGGACACAGAGGATACTAGGGACAGGCATGGGGGACACAGGCAGACACATGAAGCAGGCGTGGGGGACACAGGCAGACACGTGAAGCAGGCATGGGGGACACAGGCAGACACGTGAAGCAGGCATGGGGGACACAGGCAGACACGTGAAGCAGGCATGGGGGACACAGGCAGACACGTGAAGCAGGCATGGGGGACACAGGCAGACACGTGAAGCAGGCATGGGGGACACAGGCAGACACGTGAAGCAGGCATGGGGGACACAGGCAGACACATGAAGCAGGCATGGGGGACACAGGCAGACACATGAAGCAGGCGTGGGGGGACACAGGCAGACACATGAAGCAGGCATGGGGGACACAGGCAGACACATGAAGCAGGCGTGGGGGACACAGGCAGACACGTGAAGCAGGCATGGGGGACACAGGCAGACACATGAAGCAGGCATGGGGGACACAGAGGATACTAGGGACAGGCATGGGGGACACAGGCAGACACATGAAGCAGGCGTGGGGGACACAGGCAGACACGTGAAGCAGGCATGGGGGACACAGGCAGACACGTGAAGCAGGCATGGGGGACACAGGCAGACACATGAAGCAGGCATGGGGGACACAGGCAGACACGTGAAGCAGGCATGGGGGACACAGGCAGACACGTGAAGCAGGCATGGGGGACACAGGCAGACACGTGAAGCAGGCATGGGGGACACAGGCAGACACGAGAAGCAGGCATGGGGGACACAGGCAGACACATGAAGCAGGCGTGGGGGACACAGGCAGACACATGAAGCAGGCATGGGGACACAGAGGATACTAGGGACAGGCATGGGGGACACAGGCAGACACATGAAGCAGGCGTGGGGGACACAGGCAGACACGTGAAGCAGGCATGGGGGACACAGGCAGACACGTGAAGCAGGCATGGGGGACACAGGCAGACACGTGAAGCAGGCATGGGGGACACAGGCAGACACGTGAAGCAGGCATGGGGGACACAGGCAGACACGTGAAGCAGGCATGGGGGACACAGGCAGACACGTGAAGCAGGCATGGGGGACACAGGCAGACACATGAAGCAGGCATGGGGGACACAGGCAGACACATGAAGCAGGCGTGGGGGACACAGGCAGACACATGAAGCAGGCATGGGGACACAGAGGATACTAGGGACAGGCATGGGGGACACAGGCAGACACATGAAGCAGGCGTGGGGGGACACAGGCAGACACGTGAAGCAGGCATGGGGGACACAGGCAGACACATGAAGCAGGCATGGGGGACACAGGCAGACACGTGAAGCAGGCATGGGGGACACAGGCAGACACGTGAAGCAGGCATGGGGGACACAGGCAGACACGTGAAGCAGGCATGGGGGACACAGGCAGACACGTGAAGCAGGCATGGGGGACACAGGCAGACACGTGAAGCAGGCATGGGGGACACAGGCAGACACGTGAAGCAGGCATGGGGGACACAGGCAGACACAGTGAAGCAGGCATGGGGGACACAGGCAGACACGTGAAGCAGGCATGGGGGACACAGGCAGACACATGAAGCAGGCATGGGGACACAGAGGATACTAGGGACAGGCATGGGGGACACAGGCAGACACATGAAGCAGGCGTGGGGGACACAGGCAGACACGTGAAGCAGGCATGGGGGACACAGGCAGACACATGAAGCAGGCATGGGGGACACAGGCAGACACGTGAAGCAGGCATGGGGGACACAGGCAGACACGTGAAGCAGGCATGGGGGACACAGGCAGACACGTGAAGCAGGCATGGGGGACACAGGCAGACACGTGAAGCAGGCATGGGGGACACAGGCAGACACGTGAAGCAGGCATGGGGGACACAGGCAGACACGTGAAGCAGGCATGGGGGACACAGGCAGACACATGAAGCAGGCATGGGGGACACAGGCAGACACATGAAGCAGGCATGGGGGACACAGGCAGACACATGAAGCAGGCATGGGGGACACAGGCAGACACATGAAGCAGGCGTGGGGGACACAGGCAGACACATGAAGCAGGCATGGGGGACACAGAGGATACTAGGGACAGGCATGGGGGACACAGGCAGACACATGAAGCAGGCATGGGGGACACAGGCAGACACGTGAAGCAGGCATGGGGGACACAGGCAGACACATGAAGCAGGCATGGGGGGACACAGGCAGACACGTGAAGCAGGCATGGGGGGACACAGGCAGACACGTGAAGCAGGCATGGGGGACACAGGCAGACACGTGAAGCAGGCATGGGGGACACAGGCAGACACGTGAAGCAGGCATGGGGGACACAGGCAGACACGTGAAGCAGGCATGGGGGACACAGGCAGACACGTGAAGCAGGCATGGGGGACACAGGCAGACACATGAAGCAGGCATGGGGGACACAGGCAGACACATGAAGCAGGCGTGGGGGACACAGGCAGACACATGAAGCAGGCATGGGGGACACAGGCAGACACATGAAGCAGGCGTGGGGGACACAGGCAGACACGTGAAGCAGGCATGGGGGACACAGGCAGACACATGAAGCAGGCATGGGGGACACAGAGGATACTAGGGACAGGCATGGGGGACACAGGCAGACACATGAAGCAGGCGTGGGGGACACAGGCAGACACGTGAAGCAGGCATGGGGACACAGGCAGACACGTGAAGCAGGCATGGGGGACACAGGCAGACACAGTGAAGCAGGCATGGGGGACACAGGCAGACACGTGAAGCAGGCATGGGGGACACAGGCAGACACGTGAAGCAGGCATGGGGGACACAGGCAGACACGTGAAGCAGGCATGGGGGACACAGGCAGACACATGAAGCAGGCATGGGGGACACAGGCAGACACATGAAGCAGGCGTGGGGGACACAGGCAGACACATGAAGCAGGCATGGGGACACAGAGGATACTAGGGACAGGCATGGGGGACACAGGCAGACACATGAAGCAGGCGTGGGGGACACAGGCAGACACGTGAAGCAGGCATGGGGGACACAGGCAGACACGTGAAGCAGGCATGGGGGACACAGGCAGACACGTGAAGCAGGCATGGGGGACACAGGCAGACACGTGAAGCAGGCATGGGGGACACAGGCAGACACGTGAAGCAGGCATGGGGGACACAGGCAGACACGTGAAGCAGGCATGGGGGGACACAGGCAGACACATGAAGCAGGCATGGGGGACACAGGCAGACACATGAAGCAGGCGTGGGGGACACAGGCAGACACATGAAGCAGGCATGGGGGACACAGGCAGACACATGAAGCAGGCGTGGGGGACACAGGCAGACACGTGAAGCAGGCATGGGGGACACAGGCAGACACATGAAGCAGGCATGGGGGACACAGAGGATACTAGGGACAGGCATGGGGGACACAGGCAGACACATGAAGCAGGCGTGGGGGACACAGGCAGACACGTGAAGCAGGCATGGGGGACACAGGCAGACACGTGAAGCAGGCATGGGGGACACAGGCAGACACATGAAGCAGGCATGGGGGACACAGGCAGACACGTGAAGCAGGCATGGGGGACACAGGCAGACACGTGAAGCAGGCATGGGGGACACAGGCAGACACGTGAAGCAGGCATGGGGGACACAGGCAGACACATGAAGCAGGCATGGGGGACACAGGCAGACACATGAAGCAGGCGTGGGGGACACAGGCAGACACATGAAGCAGGCATGGGGACACAGAGGATACTAGGGACAGGCATGGGGGACACAGGCAGACACATGAAGCAGGCGTGGGGGACACAGGCAGACACGTGAAGCAGGCATAGGGGGACACAGGCAGACACGTGAAGCAGGCATGGGGGACACAGGCAGACACGTGAAGCAGGCGCATGGGGGACACAGGCAGACACGTGAAGCAGGCATGGGGACACAGGCAGACACGTGAAGCAGGCATGGGGACACAGGCAGACACGTGAAGCAGGCATGGGGGACACAGGCAGACACATGAAGCAGGCGTGGGGGACACAGGCAGACACATGAAGCAGGCATGGGGGACACAGGCAGACACATGAAGCAGGCGTGGGGGACACAGGCAGACACGTGAAGCAGGCGTGGGGGACACAGGCAGACACATGAAGCAGGCATGGGGACACAGAGGATACTAGGGACAGGCATGGGGGACACAGGCAGACACATGAAGCAGGCGTGGGGGACACAGGCAGACACGTGAAGCAGGCATGGGGGACACAGGCAGACACGTGAAGCAGGCATGGGGGACACAGGCAGACACGTGAAGCAGGCATGGGGGACACAGGCAGACACATGAAGCAGGCATGGGGGACACAGGCAGACACATGAAGCAGGCGTGGGGGACACAGGCAGACACATGAAGCAGGCATGGGGGACACAGGCAGACACATGAAGCAGGCGTGGGGGACACAGGCAGACACGTGAAGCAGGCATGGGGGACACAGGCAGACACATGAAGCAGGCATGGGGGACACAGAGGATACTAGGGACAGGCATGGGGGACACAGGCAGACACATGAAGCAGGCGTGGGGGACACAGGCAGACACGTGAAGCAGGCATGGGGGACACAGGCAGACACGTGAAGCAGGCATGGGGGACACAGGCAGACACGTGAAGCAGGCATGGGGGACACAGGCAGACACGTGAAGCAGGCATGGGGGACACAGGCAGACACGTGAAGCAGGCATGGGGGACACAGGCAGACACGTGAAGCAGGCATGGGGGACACAGGCAGACACATGAAGCAGGCATGGGGGACACAGGCAGACACATGAAGCAGGCGTGGGGGACACAGGCAGACACATGAAGCAGGCATGGGGACACAGAGGATACTAGGGACAGGCATGGGGGACACAGGCAGACACATGAAGCAGGCGTGGGGGACACAGGCAGACACGTGAAGCAGGCATGGGGGACACAGGCAGACACGTGAAGCAGGCATGGGGGACACAGGCAGACACATGAAGCAGGCATGGGGGACACAGGCAGACACGTGAAGCAGGCATGGGGGACACAGGCAGACACGTGAAGCAGGCATGGGGGACACAGGCAGACACGTGAAGCAGGCATGGGGGACACAGGCAGACACATGAAGCAGGCATGGGGGACACAGGCAGACACATGAAGCAGGCGTGGGGGACACAGGCAGACACATGAAGCAGGCATGGGGGACACAGGCAGACACATGAAGCAGGCGTGGGGGACACAGGCAGACACGTGAAGCAGGCATGGGGGACACAGGCAGACACATGAAGCAGGCATGGGGGACACAGAGGATACTAGGGACAGGCATGGGGGACACAGGCAGACACATGAAGCAGGCGTGGGGGACACAGGCAGACACGTGAAGCAGGCATGGGGGACACAGGCAGACACATGAAGCAGGCATGGGGGACACAGGCAGACACATGAAGCAGGCATGGGGGACACAGGCAGACACGTGAAGCAGGCATGGGGGACACAGGCAGACACGTGAAGCAGGCATGGGGGACACAGGCAGACACGTGAAGCAGGCATGGGGGACACAGGCAGACACATGAAGCAGGCATGGGGGACACAGGCAGACACATGAAGCAGGCGTGGGGGACACAGGCAGACACATGAAGCAGGCATGGGGGACACAGGAGGATACTAGGGACAGGCATGGGGGACACAGGCAGACACATGAAGCAGGCGTGGGGGACACAGGCAGACACGTGAAGCAGGCATGGGGGACACAGGCAGACACGTGAAGCAGGCATGGGGGACACAGGCAGACACGTGAAGCAGGCATGGGGGACACAGGCAGACACGTGAAGCAGGCATGGGGGACACAGGCAGACACGTGAAGCAGGCATGGGGGACACAGGCAGACACGTGAAGCAGGCATGGGGGACACAGGCAGACACGTGAAGCAGGCATGGGGGACACAGGCAGACACATGAAGCAGGCGTGGGGGACACAGGCAGACACATGAAGCAGGCATGGGGGACACAGGCAGACACATGAAGCAGGCGTGGGGGACACAGGCAGACACGTGAAGCAGGCGTGGGGGACACAGGCAGACACATGAAGCAGGCATGGGGGACACAGAGGATACTAGGGACAGGCATGGGGGACACAGGCAGACACATGAAGCAGGCGTGGGGGACACAGGCAGACACGTGAAGCAGGCATGGGGGACACAGGCAGACACGTGAAGCAGGCATGGGGGACACAGGCAGACACATGAAGCAGGCATGGGGGACACAGCCAGACACGTGAAGCAGGCATGGGGGACACAGGCAGACACGTGAAGCAGGCATGGGGGACACAGGCAGACACGTGAAGCAGGCATGGGGGACACAGGCAGACACGTGAAGCAGGCATGGGGGACACAGGCAGACACATGAAGCAGGCGTGGGGGACACAGGCAGACACATGAAGCAGGCATGGGGGACACAGGCAGACACATGAAGCAGGCGTGGGGGACACAGGCAGACACGTGAAGCAGGCATGGGGGACACAGGCAGACACATGAAGCAGGCATGGGGGACACAGAGGATACTAGGGACAGGCATGGGGGACACAGGCAGACACATGAAGCAGGCGTGGGGGACACAGGCAGACACGTGAAGCAGGCATGGGGGACACAGGCAGACACGTGAAGCAGGCATGGGGGACACAGGCAGACACGTGAAGCAGGCATGGGGGACACAGGCAGACACGTGAAGCAGGCATGGGGGACACAGGCAGACACGTGAAGCAGGCATGGGGGACACAGGCAGACACGTGAAGCAGGCATGGGGGACACAGGCAGACACATGAAGCAGGCATGGGGGACACAGGCAGACACATGAAGCAGGCGTGGGGGACACAGGCAGACACATGAAGCAGGCATGGGGACACAGAGGATACTAGGGACAGGCATGGGGGACACAGGCAGACACATGAAGCAGGCGTGGGGGACACAGGCAGACACGTGAAGCAGGCATGGGGGACACAGGGCAACAACGTGAGAAGCAGGCATGGGGGACACAGGCAGACACGTGAAGCAGGCATGGGGGACACAGGCAGACACGTGAAGCAGGCATGGGGGACACAGGCAGACACGTGAAGCAGGCATGGGGGACACAGGCAGACACGTGAAGCAGGCATGGGGGACACAGGCAGACACGTGAAGCAGGCATGGGGGACACAGGCAGACACGTGAAGCAGGCATGGGGGACACAGGCAGACACGTGAAGCAGGCATGGGGGACACAGGCAGACACGTGAAGCAGGCATGGGGGACACAGGCAGACACGTGAAGCAGGCATGGGGGACACAGGCAGACACATGAAGCAGGCATGGGGGACACAGGAGATACTAGGAGCAGGCATGGGGGACACAGGCAGACACATGAAGCAGGCGTGGGGGACACAGGCAGACACGTGAAGCAGGCATGGGGGACACAGGCAGACACATGAAGCAGGCATGGGGGACACAGGCAGACACGTGAAGCAGGCATGGGGGACACAGGCAGACACGTGAAGCAGGCATGGGGGACACAGGCAGACACGTGAAGCAGGCATGGGGGACACAGGCAGACACGTGAAGCAGGCATGGGGGACACAGGCAGACACGTGAAGCAGGCATGGGGGACACAGGCAGACACGTGAAGCAGGCATGGGGGACACAGGCAGACACGTGAAGCAGGCATGGGGGACACAGGCAGACACGTGAAGCAGGCATGGGGGACACAGGCAAACACATGAAGCAGGCATGGGGGACACAGGCAGACACGTGAAGCAGGCATGGGGGACACAGGCAGACACATGAAGCAGGCATGGGGACACAGAGGATACTAGGGACAGGCATGGGGGACACAGGCAGACACATGAAGCAGGCGTGGGGGACACAGGCAGACACGTGAAGCAGGCATGGGGGACACAGGCAGACACATGAAGCAGGCATGGGGGACACAGGCAGACACGTGAAGCAGGCATGGGGGACACAGGCAGACACGTGAAGCAGGCATGGGGGACACAGGGAGACACGTGAAGCAGGCATGGGGGACACAGGCAGACACGTGAAGCAGGCATGGGGGACACAGGCAGACACGTGAAGCAGGCATGGGGGACACAGGCAGACACGTGAAGCAGGCATGGGGGACACAGGCAGACACGTGAAGCAGGCATGGGGGACACAGGCAGACACATGAAGCAGGCGTGGGGGACACAGGCAGACACATGAAGCAGGCATGGGGGACACAGGCAGACACATGAAGCAGGCGTGGGGGACACAGGCAGACACGTGAAGCAGGCATGGGGGACACAGGCAGACACATGAAGCAGGCATGGGGGACACAGAGGATACTAGGGACAGGCATGGGGGACACAGGCAGACACATGAAGCAGGCGTGGGGGACACAGGCAGACACGTGAAGCAGGCATGGGGGACACAGGCAGACACGTGAAGCAGGCATGGGGGACACAGGCAGACACATGAAGCAGGCATGGGGGACACAGGCAGACACGTGAAGCAGGCATGGGGGACACAGGCAGACACGTGAAGCAGGCATGGGGGACACAGGCAGACACGTGAAGCAGGCATGGGGGACACAGGCAGACACATGAAGCAGGCATGGGGGACACAGGCAGACACATGAAGCAGGCGTGGGGGACACAGGCAGACACATGAAGCAGGCATGGGGGACACAGAGGATACTAGGGACAGGCATGGGGGACACAGGCAGACACATGAAGCAGGCGTGGGGGACACAGGCAGACACGTGAAGCAGGCATGGGGGACACAGGCAGACACGTGAAGCAGGCATGGGGGACACAGGCAGACACGTGAAGCAGGCATGGGGGACACAGGCAGACACGTGAAGCAGGCATGGGGGACACAGGCAGACACGTGAAGCAGGCATGGGGGACACAGGCAGACACGTGAAGCAGGCATGGGGGACACAGGCAGACACATGAAGCAGGCATGGGGGACACAGGCAGACACATGAAGCAGGCGTGGGGGACACAGGCAGACACATGAAGCAGGCATGGGGGACACAGGCAGACACATGAAGCAGGCGTGGGGGACACAGGCAGACACGTGAAGCAGGCATGGGGGACACAGGCAGACACATGAAGCAGGCATGGGGGACACAGAGGATACTAGGGACAGGCATGGGGGACACAGGCAGACACATGAAGCAGGCGTGGGGGACACAGGCAGACACGTGAAGCAGGCATGGGGGACACAGGCAGACACGTGAAGCAGGCATGGGGGACACAGGCAGACACATGAAGCAGGCATGGGGGACACAGGCAGACACGTGAAGCAGGCATGGGGGACACAGGCAGACACGTGAAGCAGGCATGGGGGACACAGGCAGACACGTGAAGCAGGCATGGGGGACACAGGCAGACACATGAAGCAGGCATGGGGGACACAGGCAGACACATGAAGCAGGCGTGGGGGACACAGGCAGACACATGAAGCAGGCATGGGGACACAGAGGATACTAGGGACAGGCATGGGGGACACAGGCAGACACATGAAGCAGGCGTGGGGGACACAGGCAGACACGTGAAGCAGGCATGGGGGACACAGGCAGACACGTGAAGCAGGCATGGGGGACACAGGCAGACACGTGAAGCAGGCATGGGGGACACAGGCAGACACGTGAAGCAGGCATGGGGGACACAGGCAGACACGTGAAGCAGGCATGGGGGACACAGGCAGACACGTGAAGCAGGCATGGGGGACACAGGCAGACACATGAAGCAGGCATGGGGGACACAGGCAGACACATGAAGCAGGCGTGGGGGACACAGGCAGACACATGAAGCAGGCATGGGGGACACAGGCAGACACATGAAGCAGGCGTGGGGGACACAGGCAGACACGTGAAGCAGGCATGGGGGACACAGGCAGACACATGAAGCAGGCATGGGGGACACAGAGGATACTAGGGACAGGCATGGGGGACACAGGCAGACACATGAAGCAGGCGTGGGGGACACAGGCAGACACGTGAAGCAGGCATGGGGGACACAGGCAGACACGTGAAGCAGGCATGGGGGACACAGGCAGACACATGAAGCAGGCATGGGGGACACAGGCAGACACGTGAAGCAGGCATGGGGGACACAGGCAGACACGTGAAGCAGGCATGGGGGACACAGGCAGACACGTGAAGCAGGCATGGGGGACACAGGCAGACACATGAAGCAGGCATGGGGGACACAGGCAGACACATGAAGCAGGCGTGGGGGACACAGGCAGACACATGAAGCAGGCATGGGGACACAGAGGATACTAGGGACAGGCATGGGGGACACAGGCAGACACATGAAGCAGGCGTGGGGGACACAGGCAGACACGTGAAGCAGGCATGGGGGACACAGGCAGACACGTGAAGCAGGCATGGGGGACACAGGCAGACACGTGAAGCAGGCATGAGGGACACAGGCAGACACGTGAAGCAGGCATGGGGGACACAGGCAGACACGTGAAGCAGGCATGGGGGACACAGGCAGACACATGAAGCAGGCATGGGGACACAGAGGATACTAGGGACAGGCATGGGGGACACAGGCAGACACATGAAGCAGGCGTGGGGGACACAGGCAGACACGTGAAGCAGGCATGGGGGACACAGGCAGACACATGAAGCAGGCATGGGGGACACAGGCAGACACGTGAAGCAGGCATGGGGGACACAGGCAGACACGTGAAGCAGGCATGGGGGACACAGGGAGACACGTGAAGCAGGCATGGGGGACACAGGCAGACACGTGAAGCAGGCATGGGGGACACAGGCAGACACGTGAAGCAGGCATGGGGGACACAGGCAGACACGTGAAGCAGGCATGGGGGACACAGGCAGACACGTGAAGCAGGCATGGGGGACACAGGCAGACACATGAAGCAGGCGTGGGGGACACAGGCAGACACATGAAGCAGGCATGGGGGACACAGGCAGACACATGAAGCAGGCGTGGGGGACACAGGCAGACACATGAAGCAGGCATGGGGACACAGAGGATACTAGGGACAGGCATGGGGGACACAGGCAGACACATGAAGCAGGCATGGGGGACACAGGCAGACACGTGAAGCAGGCATGGGGGACACAGGCAGACACATGAAGCAGGCATGGGGGACACAGGCAGACACGTGAAGCAGGCATGGGGGACACAGGCAGACACGTGAAGCAGGCATGGGGGACACAGGGAGACACGTGAAGCAGGCATGGGGGACACAGGCAGACACGTGAAGCAGGCATGGGGGACACAGGCAGACACGTGAAGCAGGCATGGGGGACACAGGCAGACACGTGAAGCAGGCATGGGGGACACAGGCAGACACATGAAGCAGGCATGGGGGACACAGACAGACACATGAAGCAGGCGTGGGGGACACAGGCAGACACATGAAGCAGGCATGGGGGACACAGGCAGACACATGAAGCAGGCGTGGGGGACACAGGCAGACACGTGAAGCAGGCATGGGGGACACAGGCAGACACATGAAGCAGGCATGGGGGACACAGAGGATACTAGGGACAGGCATGGGGGACACAGGCAGACACATGAAGCAGGCGTGGGGGACACAGGCAGACACGTGAAGCAGGCATGGGGGACACAGGCAGACACGTGAAGCAGGCATGAGGGACACAGGCAGACACATGAAGCAGGCATGGGGGACACAGGCAGACACGTGAAGCAGGCATGGGGGACACAGGCAGACACGTGAAGCAGGCATGGGGGACACAGGCAGACACGTGAAGCAGGCATGGGGGACACAGGCAGACACATGAAGCAGGCATGGGGGACACAGGCAGACACATGAAGCAGGCGTGGGGGACACAGGCAGACACATGAAGCAGGCATGGGGACACAGAGGATACTAGGGACAGGCATGGGGGACACAGGCAGACACATGAAGCAGGCGTGGGGGACACAGGCAGACACGTGAAGCAGGCATGGGGGACACAGGCAGACACGTAAAGCAGGCATGGGGGACACAGGCAGACACGTGAAGCAGGCATGGGGGACACAGGCAGACACGTGAAGCAGGCATGGGGGACACAGGCAGACACGTGAAGCAGGCATGGGGGACACAGGCAGACACGTGAAGCAGGCATGGGGGACACAGGCAGACACATGAAGCAGGCATGGGGGACACAGGCAGACACATGAAGCAGGCGTGGGGGACACAGGCAGACACATGAAGCAGGCATGGGGGACACAGGCAGACACATGAAGCAAGCGTGGGGGACACAGGCAGACACGTGAAGCAGGCATGGGGGACACAGGCAGACACATGAAGCAGGCATGGGGGACACAGAGGATACTAGGGACAGGCATGGGGGACACAGGCAGACACATGAAGCAGGCGTGGGGGACACAGGCAGACACGTGAAGAAGGCATGGGGGACACAGGCAGACACGTGAAGCAGGCATGGGGGACACAGGCAGACACATGAAGCAGGCATGGGGGACACAGGCAGACACGTGAAGCAGGCATGGGGGACACAGGCAGACACGTGAAGCAGGCATGGGGGACACAGGCAGACACGTGAAGCAGGCATGGGGGACACAGGCAGACACATGAAGCAGGCATGGGGGACACAGGCAGACACATGAAGCAGGCGTGGGGGACACAGGCAGACACATGAAGCAGGCATGGGGACACAGAGGATACTAGGGACAGGCATGGGGGACACAGGCAGACACATGAAGCAGGCGTGGGGGACACAGGCAGACACGTGAAGCAGGCATGGGGGACACAGGCAGACACGTGAAGCAGGCATGGGGGACACAGGCAGACACGTGAAGCAGGCATGGGGGACACAGGCAGACACGTGAAGCAGGCATGGGGGACACAGGCAGACACGTGAAGCAGGCATGGGGGACACAGGCAGACACGTGAAGCAGGCATGGGGGACACAGGCAGACACATGAAGCAGGCATGGGGGACACAGGCAGACACATGAAGCAGGCGTGGGGGACACAGGCAGACACATGAAGCAGGCATGGGGGACACAGGCAGACACATGAAGCAGGCGTGGGGGACACAGGCAGACACGTGAAGCAGGCATGGGGGACACAGGCAGACACATGAAGCAGGCATGGGGGACACAGAGGATACTAGGGACAGGCATGGGGGACACAGGCAGACACATGAAGCAGGCGTGGGGGACACAGGCAGACACGGGAAGCAGGCATGGGGGACACAGGCAGACACGTGAAGCAGGCATGGGGGACACAGGCAGACACATGAAGCAGGCATGGGGGACACAGGCAGACACGTGAAGCAGGCATGGGGGACACAGGCAGACACGTGAAGCAGGCATGGGGGGACACAGGCAGACACGTGAAGCAGGCATGGGGGACACAGGCAGACACATGAAGCAGGCATGGGGGACACAGGCAGACACATGAAGCAGGCGTGGGGGACACAGGCAGACACATGAAGCAGGCATGGGGACACAGAGGATACTAGGGACAGGCATGGGGGACACAGGCAGACACATGAAGCAGGCGTGGGGGACACAGGCAGACACGTGAAGCAGGCATGGGGGACACAGGCAGACACGTGAAGCAGGCATGGGGGACACAGGCAGACACGTGAAGCAGGCATGGGGGACACAGGCAGACACGTGAAGCAGGCATGGGGGACACAGGCAGACACGTGAAGCAGGCATGGGGGACACAGGCAGACACGTGAAGCAGGCATGGGGGACACAGGCAGACACATGAAGCAGGCATGGGGGACACAGGCAGACACATGAAGCAGGCATGGGGGACACAGGCAGACACATGAAGCAGGCATGGGGACACAGAGGATACTAGGGACAGGCATGGGGGACACATGGGGACAAAGTAGGACACCATTTGGGGGAGAACATGTACAAGACGCTCCTGGAATATGGATGCACCAGGTATAGTATATTTTTTCTCCCTGGTTTTTGCCCTCTAAACCTGGGTGCGTCTTATATTCCGGAGCGTCTTACATGGCTGAAAATACGGTATGTGATAACATTTTAACCCTGATAAATTGTAGAATACAGTTGAGATAGTTTTAGGGTTGAGGCCCATGTCTTGTGTATTATTTTTAGTCACAAGCTGAATCAAAAGTAATACAATTTTCGCATATTCTTTACCAAAATAAAAGACTTGTAAAATGAAGACAAAGTGACAGAATATAAGAGAAAAAAACAAACATGTATTGTTACCTTAGGAACTTGGCTTTTTAAATATGTATGAAATGAGCATATATTACTATTATTTTTGCAAATAAGGTCTTGTAATCATCGATAGTGTACACAGAGAAAGCAAAAAACAGAAAAAAGACACCTCTACGACAGATCCACGCTATAAGTGCTTTTCTGAGCGCTTTGTGATTGATTAGCGCTTTTTAAAATGTTCTCCCATTCACTTTCATTAAAATCGCGGTAAAAATCGGCATGATTTTTCACGTACACGATCGTGGCGATTTTTATCGTGATTTTAATGAAAGTGAAAATGTTTTAAAAAATGCTCAGAAAGCGCTAATCAATTGCATAGCGCTTATAGTGTGGATCTGGCCTTATTTCCAAATACAATATTGTCACCATACATTGTGCTAGGAACATAATCTACATGTTGTAATAACCAGGATGGATAAGCAAATACAATTTGTGGGTTTAAGTTATAGTTAGCACTGTTTATTGTAAAGCTATTATGTATGTAAATGGAGAAATAGTGTGTGCGTTCTAATTTATCCTGAAAAAAAACAATATATAGGTTATTTAGATGTGATAAGTAGTAATAAAGTTATTGGTGAATGTATGGGAGCGTTATGTGAAAATTACTCTCGTCCTGAATTGGTTAAAGGATACCCAAAGTGACATGTTACATGATGAGATAGACATGTGTATGTACAGTGCCTAGCACACAAATAACTATGCTGTATTCCTTTTTTTTCTTACTCTGCCTGAAAGAGTTAAATATCAGGTATGTAAGTGGCTGAGTCACAGGAAGTGACTACAGTGTGACCCTCACTAATCAGAAATTCCAACTATAAAACACTTTCCTAGCAAAAAATGGCTTCTGAGAGCAAGAAAGAGATAAAAAGGATCAATAGTTCATAAATTTTAGCTCTGGCATACTTTAATGAATGTATCATTGAGCAAAAACAATAAAACAGTTAAAACTTAAAAAGTAGATTTAAACATAAAATAAAACTGTGGAATATCTTAAAAAGTCATTTTTAGCAGAAGAAAGATAGATACGATAGTTTAATTTCGGTGTCCTTTAAAGAGAGGGAAGGCTCTGTGTCCTATAGAGCAAGGGTCCCCAACCTTTTCCAGCCCGGGGACCACTTTCTGACCAAATTTTTCTCCGGGTGGACAGTGTCTTGTGCTGCGGGTTACGGGGGGGGGGGGGGGGGGGGGGGGGGGGGGTTTGGGGAGAGAGAAGGGGGAAGGGTGCGGCTGCATAGCTAGCATAGTTGCCCCAGTATGGCTAGTATAGTTACCCCAGTATGGCTAGTATAGTGCCCCAGTATAGCTAGTATAGAGCCCAGTATGGCTAGTATAGTGCCCAGTATAGCTAGTATAGTGCCCAGTATAGCTAGTATAGCGCCCAGTATATTCAATTCAATTCACTTTATTGTCATTGTGTAACACAACGAAATTACTTTTCATGACAACCCCACGGTGCATATAGGGAACATAGTGATAGTAACAAGGAAGAGAAGAAATTATACAAGTATGCCAGGTATTACAGATGTTTAAACAATTTGTACACAGTGTTAATTATTTCAGAGAGGATTCAGAGTTCATCAAGTTTATGGCGGATGGGAAAAAGCTGTCTTTCAGTCTGTTTGTGTGTGTGCGGATTGATCTAAAACGTTTACCTGATGGAAGGAGCTCAAACAAGGCATTTCCAGGGTGAGTGCTGTCCTTGATAATGTTTTTGGCCCTTCTCACGCTGCGAGTATTATAGAAAAGTCCCAGTGATGGTAGTTCAGTGCCAATAATTGCTTCTGCTGTTTTAACAACTCGCTGCAGGGTTTCTCTAGTAGCCTTCGTGCAGCTGTTGTACCAGGCCCTCATGCAATTGGTCAGAACGCTTTCTATAGTGCATCTGTAGAAATTAACCAGCAGCTTCTGTGGGAGGTTAGCGCTCCTTAGTTTTCTCAGAAAGTAGAGGCGTTGTTGTGCTTTGCCAGTTAGAGCTAAAGCATTGTCAGCCCAGGACAGGTTCTCTGCGATGGTGACTCCCAAAAATTTGAAGCTGGAAACTCTCTCCACAGCCTCTGCATTGATTATTAGCGGTAGGTGAGTGGTCTTTTTGGTGGTCCTGAAGTCCAGAATAATTTCTTTGGTCTTCTTGGTATTTAACCACCTTAGCGGTATGGACGAGCTCAGCTCGTCCATTACCGCCAGAGGGTGCCACTCAGGCCCTGCTGGGCCGATTTAAACCAAATAAAAAGCAGCACACGCAGCCGTCACTTTGCCAGCCGCGTGTGCTACCTGATCACCGCCGCAGAGCGGCGATCCGCCGCATGCAGTGGCGAAAGAGGGTCCCCACAGCCGCCCGAGCCCAGCGTAGCCGGAACAAACAGTTCCGGCCAGCGCTAAGGGCTGGATCGGAGGCGACTGACGCCAGGACGTCGGCTGACGTCCATGGCGTCACTCCGCTCGTCACTATGGCGACGAGGTAAGCAAAACAAGGAAGGCCGCTCATTGCGGCCCGGCGGATCGTTGGTAACCAGTCTTATCTCCCGAACGATAGTCTGTACACACGCCGGATTTCATGCGGAAACGTGCGAACGACGGAACGTTCAAACGACCCGTCGTTCGCGCAAATCCGACGTGTGTATGGGCCTTAACACTTGAGATAATAAAAGTCAGATAACAGCCCTCTCCACTACTAAACTTGGTGGGAGAGTTAATAGCTTTTTTTGCATAGAGATAACAACTGGAGTTTCTTAACTCTTCCTGTACTGGAAACAATTAGACTGATGTATCTGATCTTAATGTTTTATTTCTTAAGGTCCGTACACACGCCGGACTTTAGGCAACGACGGGTCCATCGTTGCCTCCCGCTGGGTGGGCGTGCCAGCGACAGTCCGGCGTGTGTACGCTCTGTCGTCAGACTGATACGGCTGTTTCTAAGCGATCCGCCGGGCGGATCGCTCAGAAACAGCCGTATCAGTCTGACGACAGAGCGTACACACGCTGGACTGTCGCTGGCACGCCCACCCAGCGGGAGGCAACGACGGACCCGTCGTTGCCTAAAGTCCGGCGTGTGTACGGACCTTAAGCTGTACTACACATACAAATCATAATATCATAATTTTTTTTTCGCTTCAGTGTCTCTTTAAAGGGATACTGTAGGGGGGTTGGGGGAAAATAAGTTGAAGTTACCCGGGGCTTCTAATGGTCCCCCGCAGACATCCTGTGCCCGCGCAGCCGCTCACCGATGCTCCGGCCCCGCCTCCGGTTCACTTCTGGAATTTCTGACTTTAAAGTCAGAAAACCACTGCGCCTGTGTTGCCGTGTCCTCGATCCCGCTAATGTCATCAAGAGCGCACAGCGCAGGCCCAGTATGGTCTGTGTCTGCGCAATACACTCCTGGTGACATTAGCGGGAGCGAGGACACGGCAACGCAGGCGCAGTGGTTTTCTGACTTTAAAGTCAGAAATTCCAGAAGTGAACCGGAGGCGGGGCCGGAGCATTGGGGAGTGGCTGCGCCAACACAGGATGTCTGCGGGGGCCATTAGAAGCCCCGGGTAAGTTCAGCTCATTTTCCCCCGACCCCCCTACAGTATCCCTTTAAGTGCTATTCTTCTTTTTGTAATCTGCGAATAGTTGAATGCTTTGCCACATCCTCTTTGGGTTTGAGTCATTTTCAAAGTTTTCCTCAATCCTTTGTTTGTATTTAAGTTTTGCATTTCGTATGCCTTTTTTCAGACTTGCTCTGGCTGAAGAATATGATTCTTTGTCCTGTATTTTAAAAGCTTTGTTTCTAATCTTTAGAAGTTCCTTGAGTTCTTTTGTTATCCATGGTTTATGATTTGGGTAAACCGTAATTCTTTTGTTGACAGTGATGGTGTCCACACAAAAATTAACATATGACAATACAGAGGAAGTACTCGTCTCCAGGTCTGTTTCATGAAAGAAAATATCCCAATCTGTATAGCTAGTATAGCACCCAGTATAGCAAGTATAGCGCCCTAGTATGGGTAGTATAGTGCCCAGTATAGCTAGTATAGTGCCCAGTATAGCTAGTATAGCCATGTATAGCTAGTATAGTGCCCAGTATAGCTAGTATAGCGCCCTAGTATGGGTAGTATAGTGCCCAGTATAGCTAGTATAGTGCCCAGTATAGCTAGTATAGCGCCCTAGTATGGGTAGTATAGTGCCCCGGTGCGGCCACTGCTGCTGTTACCTTAGCCGGCGTTACACGTCCTTAATCATAGCATAGGTGAAAGTGAACAAGGGTGGTCTTTAAGTAAAGTGGCACCACACCCGGTAACACATGCTCAAGACTCCACCCTCACAAAGAAGTGTATCATAAAAGGTTGGGGAAAAGGACCCTTAAGGACTGCGGTGTTAAACCCCCCTAGTGACCAGGCCATTTTTTAGTAAATAGGCCACTACAGCTTTAAGGCCTCGCTGCAGGGTCACACAACTAAGCACGTAAGTGATTTTCTCCCCCCCCCGCCCCCATTTTTCTCCCCACCAACAGAGCTTTCTGTTGGTGGGGTCTGATCCTTGCCGGCGTGTTTATTTATTTTTTTTATTTGTTTTTTTTTCCTTAATAAATTGCTCTATTTATTTATTTATTTTATTATACCCCCACCCCTCCTTCCCCTCACCAGCCAATCAGCGCGATCGCCTTTGTGCCGTTGGAGGGGACAGCCGAGTGACACGGCTGTCCACTGTACAGCGCTGCCTTAGATCGCAGCGCTGTACCTAGTAAATAGACAGTGAACAGTCTCCGAGCAATGGCGGAGCGAAGGTCCGTCATTCCAGCAACGAGAAGTTAAGGTGGCTATACACTGAAACATTCCTCAGCAGATTCTATCTGCCAAAGATTGTTGCACCAACACACCTAGCAATCGTAATTTTAATGTCTAGGACAAATTGACCGACATTAAAGATTGGCCAAGATGTTTTTTTTGCTGGTCGATCGGGGGTGGGAGAAACGGTGTTATCTAGGTCTCCCCTGATAATGCTGCTCTCCGAGATGCCCTATGCACAGTATTAGCTCAGTGAAGCGCTCTCACTCACCTCTCCGGCTGGCATGGTCCCTCCTCTGTGCTTTGGTCATTTCCCGGTGCACTGGAAGATGACTGGAGCACAGAGGAAATCGAGAAGAAGCACACCGGCTAGAGTGGTGAGTGTCATAGTGCTTTGCTGCCCTAATACTCTGTACAGGGCTATGAGGTAATTAGCATTAGCAGGGGCAAAAACTGGGGGTGCGGCGGTAATTGATTTTTTTTTTAAGATTTTAGCATGAAATCTATTAATAATCGATATGCAATGATGGAACCTTCTCTGATTCAATGTCGATCGGAAAGGGATCTATCTTTTGGATAACGCCGGGAGAAAGGCTTTAGGCCCCATTCACACTAAAACGTTTTGCCGCGATTTCGGCAAAATGTTGAAACGCTAGCGCTTTTTAAAAGCGATAGGGTAACGAAACCCTATGGGCCCGTTCTTACTTGGGCTATTTGCGCTAATCGACGCAAATCACCCAAAAACGGGCAAAAACGCGAAGCGCAAACGCGTCGCCTGCACCATTTTCAGGCGATTTCCCGGCGATCGCGTTTCAGTGCTATAGAAGCGCTAAACGCGATCGTGCCAAAATTTCCGCACTGTTCAGTGATTTTTCCACGTGAAATCGCGGAAAAATCACTCCTGCAAATCGCCAGAAAAAATCTCCGGCGTTTTGCGTTTCTAACTGTGAATGGGGAAAGGTACAATTTTTCCTTCAGAGTTGATCTTTCAATGCGATTTTTTTGTGTGATGAAATCGTATAGAAAACTGCGCCGTGTGTGGTGCAAATGAATGTTAATTCTTGGATTGGAAAAGGAAAAAATATCAATCCGAAAATTGTATTTTATGATTTAATCTGAATGTAGAACCTTCTTAAATAATTCTGTTAATGGGCATAATCAATAATTACCTTCCAATTAGTTTCTATCCTTCAAATCACAGATCGAATCTGAAGGAAAAATTGTACCATTAATGGGCACCTTTAGAGAGACTAGGGGAGGTAACTTCTGACTTATTATTCAAGCTGAAGTTATTAACGTTAGGCCCTATTAACAATAGGCTATGCGTATGGCCGTGCATTCGGGACGCAAGCGCACCTGATTGCATGCCATCTGCGTTGCGCTGCTAATCTCATTCCAATTACACTGAATTGGATCAGCAATGCGCTTTGACAAAATTGCGTGCAGCAGTGCGATAGCGCATCACACTGCTGCCCAGTGCGCATAGTCTGAACTTTAGAAGGGCTCTCTATGCACTTCTGATGTTCTTGCTGAGCGCACACCATACGCGCTGCCGAAATGGGCACGGCAGCACGTATAGTGTGAATGAGGCCTAAGACAGGTCATGAGGGTTTTAGGTTTCATGAAGGAAGGTATTCCAGCTGCACAGCAGAATGCTTTAAAATTGATCGTTGAATGTCTGAAACAGATCTTCCCACCAGGGATTCTCAAACAGATTCTGCAGCATCCTAAGGTTTTGAGTCATTTCAGACACTTGCATGGGATATGGTGGAGGGGATATGAGCCGATTCTGTATAGTCCCCGTTTAATGTGGTACTATGAGAAGGTTGGATCACGGTGTCAGACCATTTAGGAAGGGCAAGTAGGGTATATTTCTTTGATTACAGGTTTGAACACCACAGCACACCAATGTTTATAGGGACACCCATAAGAAGGCACAGATGTGACAGATGCCCTATACTTTAACTATTAAAGGCGGGCTATGCTTACTTTGTTGCCACACTTGGGCTATAGTTGTTAAAAAGGAGGCAGCAGTAGCTGCACTGATTATTATGGGCCTGTTTCCACTACACGCAGATTGTAGATGCAGAAAAACTGACTCCAATGAATGCCTATGGGGCCCGGTACACTTGTTTTATTATTGTGGCCATGTAGGCTGTTGTAAGGAGGTTGGCATGAGGCACACACTTGTATATAGAGAAATTGATGGGTGCACTTGTCCTTAGGGTGCTATTGTTGCTGCATTTGTCATGAAAGCGGATTGGGGGCTTTTTATTGGAGGCTTATGCTGATGCAGTTGTCATTTGTGGGCAATTGTTTCTGCATCTGTTGTTTGGGAGGTTGTGGTATCAGCATTTGGGCCTTTTTGGGGGCTATTGTTATGGTATTCGTCATTGGGGAGGGGGATGGTTGCTGCATTTGCCATTGTGGGACTTCATGATTATCAAGACAATTGGCTGAAGAGAGAGAACTGAAATGGGCAAGGAGGTGGAATTAAAGTGACTTTAAATCTGGCATGGTTGTTAGTGTGACAAGGACTAGTCTAAGTATTTCAGAAATGCTGATATACCGGGTTTTTCACACACATCTCTGAATGGCCAGGAAAAGAAAAAATATGCAGTGAGCGGCAGTGTGGACAAAAATCTCTTAATGTCAGAGGTCAATATGTGATAACCCTTCTCCAATCCTCCTGCACCCCAAAACTGCTCACTGGGACCCTCTTTTTTGCACCTGATCACCTGTCCGTGTACAAGCGAGGCCCCACAGCGCAGGTGCAATGAGGGCCTGTGCTGTAGCACGGAGGTAAAAGCCTAGGCAGTGCGTTTGTGCACTTCTGTTTTTTTGTATAGCATATTCATAGCTATATAATGCCTAAAACTGGTTGTCTCTATAATTAAACTAACTCTTGGATATATGTATAAAAAAAATATACAAACCATAGAGGATGTTTGACAGGGCATGGTCCTTTTCCTTTCAACCACCCTATAGTGATTCTTAAAGTGTACCTGAGGTGACATGATGATAAACAGTGTATGTAGAGTGCAAAACATATATTGTTTTTTTTTTTTTTTGTTTTTGTTTGTTTTTTTGCTGCCTGAAAGAGGTAATGTTCAGATATGGAAGTGACAGCTTCTGCCTTGTCGGTATCTTGTTGGGAATATAATAAACATCATTGATGAGCACAGTACAGCCATAAAAGTTTTCCTGTCTATATACAACTTCTGAGAGCAGAGGGAGATAGGAAAAGGCCAATAGTTCATGTATTTTTACTCAGGGACACTTAATAGGCAGCAATTGAGCAGAGACAACAAAACGTTCAATCTACTTTGTAAATGTTTAAATATAAAATAAAACCATGAAATATCTTTAAAAAATGTCATTTTTAGGAATAGGAGGATTAATACAATTGTTTATCTCATCAGTTTATTTTCACCTTGGGTTTACTTTAAAGGGACACTGTAGGGGGGTCAGGGGAAAATTAGTTAAAGTTACCCGGGGCTTATAATGGTCCCCCGCAGACATCCTGTGCCCGCGCAGCCACTCCCCAATGCTCCGGCCCCGCCTCCGTTTCACTTCTGGAATTTCAGACTTTAAACTCTGAAAACCACTGCGCCTGCGTTGCCGTGTCCTCACTCCCGCTGATGGCACCAAGAGTGTATAGCACAAGCCCAGTATGGTCTGTGCCTGCGCCGTGCGCTCCTGGTGACATCAGGGGAAGCAAGGACACGGCAACGCAGGCCCAGTGGTTTTCAGACTTTAAAGTCTGAAATTCCAGAAGTGAACCAGAGGCGGGGCCGGAGCATCGGTGAGTGGCTGCGAGGGCACAGGATGTCTGCGGGGGCCCATTAGAAGCCCTGGGTAACTTCAACTCATTTTCCCCCGACCCCCTACAGTATCCCTTTAAAGCTATGATTAACAGGACTGCTATAGAGTTGGAAGAATCTCAATGCTTCATACTCACACTAGATGGTTCTCGGCTGAGGCCACCTCTGCCGAGAATCTAGCGTATGTACAGTGGTCCCCGATCTCCCTCTATGTGTCGTTAAGCGATCAGCTTGGTGGATAGTCTCCTAGGAGCATAGGTCTAAGGGCATTTTTTCCCTACTCACCTCGCCTGCTCTGGTCTGTGCCATGTTGATGGACCTCCTCCCCCTTTCATAGCAAAAGAACGTGTCACTAGCTTGCAAGCTAGTTACTTGTCTGTACAGTACATGGCCCTAAACTGATCCCTGCGGGCAACAGTCCTTGTATGGGTATACGAGGCTAACAATCCAGCACTGTAGGCGGCGTTGTTTGAAACTGAAGGTTCTGGTCAATCACCACTTTCTTTGTTACGGCAGTGGCTGATTTAGGATTTGTTTACCCCACCTCTTATATATTAGGCAGGGTTGCTCGTAAACTACCCCAGCGCGAATCTACGCATCGTAGTACGCAACTATGCATCGTAGTTCGTAGGCGAAGTTTAAGAACTACACTTACGCATTTCCGCGTAGTCGTAGACCCGCTATGCGTAGCTTCGCCCGCTACGTGTAGTTGACGTATGTATTGCGAAGTCAACTACGCGTGCGGTTACTGCATTTATATGGGTCATTGCGCATGCGCAGAAATTTTATTACCCTTTATACGCATACAATTCCGCATTGGATGTTGGAATGTATGATTAAATTAGTTTGTGTATGCGCATAGTTAGCAGATTATTGCGGAAATTTTCCGCATAAGGGCATAAGCGGTCGCATCAACTACGCTACGCAATACGTGAAGCTTGCGTATTTTAATGCGTAGCCTACGGTATGCTAACGTAGCGAAGTGGCTGATTTCGGAGCCGTAGATTGCGAAGCGTATTTGCGTAAAAATACGCATAGTTCCAGCGTAGCGAAGTTGGCTGCCTACGACCATCCCTGATATTAGGGCATTGGTGGAGTGTTGTAGAGAAACTTCTCTAATGCTGGGCATACATGGTTAGATCCGGCGGCTCAATTAGCCTCCGGATCGACGGCCGCCCGGATCGCTTCCCGCTCGTCCCCGCGGGCGCTTCCTTATCTTCCGTTCGATTCCCCACTATTGTCCACCCGCGGGGATCGAGCGGGGAATCGATCCGCGTGGTGATCAGACATGTCGGAAATTATCAATCAAGCCATCAGCGGCTCGATTGATAAGAGAAAATCTTACCGTGTATGGCCAGCATAAGGCTGTAGGCACACTGTGAGCGCTGTCTGAGCATTTTTTTTTTAACTCTCCAATTGATTTGTATTAAAATTGCTCAGAAAGTGCTGATGGTCAGAAAAGCTCTCCGGCCCCCTGCACACTGCAAATCCGATTTGCGATTCCGATTTTCCCTGGATGCTATAAAAAAAATGCAGCATGCAGTACCGGAAATCGGAATCGCATGTGAAAATCAATTAAAAATCACAAATCGGAATCGCATGTAGTGTGCAAGAGGCCTAAAAGCGTGTCTACTTAGGCCTGGAACCCACTAGGAGAGCTTTTCTGTGCGCTTTGTGATCTGAAAAGCTCTGGCTAATCTAATGCTACGGATGTGATCCCACTTGTGTGATTTTGTAAAATTCCCCCATAGCATTGCATTAGCAAGAGCTTTTCAAATCACTAGCGTTTACAAAAGGCTGCTAGTGGGTTCGAGCCCTGAGGCCCCATTCACACTTAAAAGCGCAAAACGCCTTGCAGGAGTGAATTCTCCACGATTTAACGCGGAAAAATTACTGGACACTGCGGCGATTTTTCCGCGATCGCGTTTAGCGCTTCTATAGCACTGAAACGCGATCGCTGGGAAATTACGTGAAAATGGTGCAGGCTACACGTTTGCGATTCACGCAAATCGCCCAAGTAAGAACGGGCCCATAGGGTATTGTAGCACTAGTGCTTTAAAAAGCGCTAGCGCTTGAGCGTTTTGCCGAAATCGCCAGCAAAACGATCTAGTGTGAATGGGCTCTTAGGGCTGATTCACACTACAACAGCTTTTTAAACGCTAGAGATTTTAAAAGCTCTTGCAAATGCAATGCTATGGGGGATTTTTACAAAATCACATCGCTCAGTGTGAACACTCACATAGGATAACATTAGCAAGAGCTTTTATTATCACAAAGCGCTTAGAAAAGCTCTTGTAGTGTGAACAAGCCCTTAGGCCTTGTTCACATTACAAATCGCTAGCGCAAGCGCTGAGCGATTTGGTTAGTGCTTTTGCAAGCGCTTTTCCCTGCGCTTTTCACTTAGAAAAGCGCATTTGTGGAGTGATGATTTTTTTACACTTCCTGTTGTTAGTCAGGAAGTGAACTCTTTGACCCGGAAATGAATAAATACAATGTATTTATTCTTAAAAGTGCTCGGGAAATCGCTTTTCAAAGCGCTTTCTGATTTCCCTATACTTTCTATTGAATCACAAATGCTCAGAAAATAGTGCATTTGCAATTCAACAGAAAGCACATCGCTCTTGTGAGAACATTAACATTGAGCATCATTGCACTAGCGCTTTTTAAAATCACCAACGCTTTAAAAAGAGCGAAATCGCTCGTAGTGTGAACACAAAGCCTCTATATATTTGCTGCATACTACCCCTCCTCCTGTTTCCCCCCTCATTCCCTTTAGATTGTAAGCTCGCAAGGGGAGGGCTCTCTCCCCCTTTTGAGTCTTGGTAACCATTATACATTTTATTCATCATGTTAATTTTATCACTGTCATTACCAATTCTATAATTTGTATTTTGTATCATTCTTTGTATTTTGTCACTAATTATGTATCTTGTATATTAGAGTACACTATTGTCTGTATTATTATGTACCCCATGTTTGTTTCTTACTTTGTACTGCGCCACGGAATATGTTGGCGCTTTATAAATCAATAATAATAATAAGAAGAAGAATAACAAGCCCTTAGGGCTGGGGCACACCGAGCGGCTTTTTCAGCGTTTCTGCAGCCGCTTGCGGCTGCGGATCCGCTTGGTCAATGTATCTCAATGGGGTGGTTCACACCAGAGCGGGAGGCGTTTTGCAGAAACGCATACTCCCGGGGTGAGGCATTTTTTGGATTGTGGAGGCGTTTCTGCCTCAGGGCCCTTTCCCACTAGCAATCGCTAGCGTTCACACTGAACGCTAGCGATTGCTGAATCGCAATTACCGGCGATTCCCCGACGTTCGCGGCCGCGATTTTGCTATGCTATGCACTGCATAGCAAAATCGCGGCAAATATCGCTCCGCCGCGCGTTCGCGTTCCCGACAAAAACTAATCGCGGTAGTGGAAATGACCTACCGCGATTCCTATGTTAAAAAGCAAACCGTAGCGATTGTAAAATCGCTAGCGGTTTGCGTTTTTGCGATTCAGCCAGCGCAAACGCGCTGGTGGAAAAGGGCCCTTAATGTTAAGTATAGGAAAAACGCAAACCGCTCTGAAAAACGCCAGTTCAGATCGGTTTTGCAGGCGTTTTTGTTACAGTAGCTGTTCAGTAACAGCTTTACTGTAACAATACATGAAATCTACTACACCAAAAACGCTTCACAAAACCGCAAAATGCTAGCTGAAACGCTACAGAAAAAGAAGAAAAAGCGTTTCAAAATCTGCTAGCATTTTGCGGATCTGCTAGCGGTTTTTGGTGTGCACCAGGCCTTAGTGAGTTTCCCAACTGAGGCAGTCCTAGCAATAGCCCACCTTTATTGATGGATATAAAACCTGATTTTGTTTAATTTTTCTATTCTGTAAGCATATATTCTGTAAGGAATATTTAAAGTAGCCAAGAAATTGTTGTGTGGTGTCAGATTCCTGGTTGCAGGTGAAGTGGGGAGACTGCCTCCACTAAGAATTGTGATTGCGAGTCAAACCAACATGTGCACAGCAGCCACACAACTTCTGCTAAAGATCCAGTATTCAGCAAGGAGTCTGTAGGCAAGACTCTAATGCTCCGGGTGGTCTCCAGGAGAAAGATGTTGGGCCCCATTCACACCTAAAAGCTCAAAACCTTGCGGGAGTGATTTTTCCGCGATTAACGCGGGAAAATCACTGGACACTGCAGCGTTTTGGGAGCGATCGCGATTAGCGGTGCTATGCATGCTAATCACAATCGCTAATCACGAATCGCCAGCAGAACGCTGCATGTTACGCGGTTAACGTTAACCGCAAACGCGGCAGTGAGAACACAGCCATAGGCTTACATGGGCTAGCGTTTTTTAAAAACCGCTAGCGTTTCGCGTTGAGCGGGAATTGCGCGATTCCCGCTCAAGTGTGAATGGGGCCTTATACAACTGTTAGGCAGGGGTCAAACTTGCAAGAATTGCTTGCAGTTTCCTGCAACATGAAAACACACATAATGCTTCCCAACAGAGAATCGCAATGCAGTGGGAGTAATGTGCCTTTTCCTGTTGCCAGAAAAAAAAAATGACGGCGTTGTTGCTTTTTCTTTTTTTGCACACTACCTGCAGTTCCCTATTGTCGACAGTCAGCTGCTCTTGGCTGGCTGGCGATCAAGTGTCCCAAGACTACAAAGAATCGTCTGCCTAAAAAAATGCTGTTTTTTTGCAGATTTAAACCAAATCTGAAGGCAAAAAAACCCAGGGTACTTATCCGTTAGCCGGGCGCATCCGGCAGGTGGCGCTAATTACTATTCCCCCTCCAGGCCGACATGGATAGTAGGGAAAGCTGTAACTCTGGTGGAGTTTTGTCGCCACCTAGAGGATGCACCTGGCTAACGGATAAGTACCAAACCCAGATACTTGCCTGTGGAGAGGGAAGGCTTTTACGTTCTTCTGACGGTCCCCTTGATCGAGTGACGGTCCCCTATGAAGGCTTCAGAAGTCTTCGGGAGCTTGAGTGCTATGGAAACCGGGCAGCTTGGTACTACGTATGCGCGAGAGTGTGGGCAGGTGCAGTATGGAGCCCGACTGCCTTCAGGAGAAAAAGAGTTAACCCTTTGCACACGCACAACACTTGGCCTTCCCGCAGTGGCGCAGAGCAGTATTCAACCCATCGGTTGAAGACTGCTAATGGAGGTGGTGTTGGGGGTGGAACAGTGCTTGAACGAGGGAACCATGAGAGGCTCTATAGCACCCAGAGCCAGAGCCACACCCTGGCCAGAACTTGCTCAGCCGCAATCACAGAGAAATTGCAGAATTGCTGATTTCAGCTTTTTGGGAGGAGTTCCGGAGCGATCACATCAGTGACTACAGTAGCCAAATCAAAATCAATCCGGTAATTGGGGGACTTACGCGATTTGTTAAATCGCAGGCACTTTGCGCTTGCCACAAAGCACCCATAGTGGGTCCCAGCTCGAGTGAGTACACATGCACAATTCCTGTTTCCAGCTGTGATCAGGTCTCCATCTCTTGAGCAACAGTTTGGGGCAGAGTGCTGTACAGACATGTCACAAGCCTGTAGGGTAGTGATGTGTTCTGTTGTAGAGGGGAAAGTAGGGAAGATGGGGTATTGTGTAGAAGAATGATTTTGTGTAGGAAGGGTTAAGGTGGCCATACACTGGTCGATGTGCCATTAGATCGACCAGCTGACAGATCCCTATCTGATCGAATCTGATCAGATAGGGATCGTATGGCTGCCTTTACTGCAAACAGATTGTGAATCGATTTCAGCCTGAAACCGATCACAATCTGTTCAGCTGCTCCTGCCGCCTGTCCCCCCCCCCGTATACATTACCTGAGGCTGGCTCCCGGGCATCTTCTCCGCACTGCACCGCACCGCTGTTCTTGCTCCATCCCGGCGCTTCCTGTGTTACTCCGTGACCAGGAAGTTCAAATAGAGCGCCCTCTATTTCAACTTCCTGGTCACCGGAGTGACACAGGAAGTATAAGCGTACACTGGGACATGCGGAAATGCGGTGCAGCGAGGAGAAGAGGACCCCGGAGCCAGCTTCAGGTAATGTATACATGCTCGGATCGGGCCCGAATCGTACGCCGCAAGCGACGCGCTCCTACCGCCGGGCGATCGAGGGTAATTTCCCGCACGGCGCGATCGACGGTCCGATCCGATTTCGGGAGGGAATCGGATCGGCGGGTGCGTTTAGCGCAAGCGATTGGCAGCAGATCCGATCCCAGGATCGGATCTGCTGTCGAAACGGCCGTGAATCGAGCCAGTGTATGGCCTGCTTAAGGAGAACCACGCAATCTGTCGATCTACAGAACTGTGGATCCTTAGGTGACTCATTGTGGCTGCTGTACACATGCTACACTATTGGCAGAGATGGTGCTGACCGTCCACCTCGGCCTGAGAGCCATCTAGTGGGTATACAAAGCTTAAAGTGTACCAGAGCTGAACAATTAAAAAGATTTTATACATACCTGGGGCTTCCTCCAGCTCCATCCGCTCCAAACAATCCCACGCCGCCGTCCTCCGCTGCCCGCAGCTTTGGGAACCGGGTCCCTGCACTTCTGTCAGTTGGAGTCAGTCTTAAGGCCCATACACACGGGGTACGGCCGTCGCCGCAACCACATGGCACGCGTGTGTTGCGACGACAGGTCGCCCGTGTGTATAACGCGCGCGCCCCGAACCTTCGCCCGTCGGAGCTGTCGCCAGGCGATTGACATGTTCAATCGCCGGCTACAGCTGTCGCCGCGACTTCGCCGAAACTGTCGCTAGTCCCGCGTGAGTATGCGGGCTAGCGACAAGAGACCTACGCGAGTGAATGGAGCATCCGGCCGGGGGATGCTCCATTCACAAACAGCTTCCGCCGCGTCTCTGCCTTTCTGGCGAGACGTGTGGACAGCTGTTGCCAGCAGGGAGCTGTCGCTCCCTGTTCGTGTGCGCGCATGCTACGGGGGACAATTGTCCCCCGTGAGTATGTAGCTTTATGTAAGAGAAGTGTGCTGTTTGCGTATCTCTCCAGCAGCCGCTGGAGAGATATGTAGAGGGCGCACTTCTCCTGTGTAGCTGGCCGCGACTGACGTTAGTGATGGTACCCCGATTCCCGAAGCTGCGGGCAGCAGAGGACGGCGGCATGGGAGCGATCGGAGCTGATGGGGCTGGAGGAAGCACCAGGTATGTATAAAATCTTTTTAATTGTTCAGCTCTGAGTCCCTTTAAGGGCTCTTTCACACCAGGACGTTACAGGCACACGTTAGTGCAGCCTGTAACGCAGCCCACCGCACAGCACAACAAAGTCAATGCAGCTGTTCACACTGCCCACGTTGCGTTACACAGTAACGCTACACGTTCGGGCAAAGTGCAGCGTACTGTACGTTCTGAGCGGCTTAAGCCGCGTTAGACTGTTTGCACATGCTCAGTGGGGGGCGAGAAGAGGCGGGGAGCTGCCGCTACAGTAGCCGCGAACATGGCTACTTAATATGCACTGCACTGGCGGCTGCTGATTGGCCGGCGGGACCACGTGATGCGGAGTGACTCACTCCGCATCACGAGGTCCCGCCGGCCAATCAGCGCCACTCTGGTGGACCTTATGCGGATAGAGCCGCCTAACGCGGCTCACTCTAAAGTCCTCTCCCGCACCACCATGCGTTGCGTTAGGGGCACGTTATGCGACCTTAACGTCCCCTCTAACGCAACGTCCTGGTGTGTTAGTAGCCTAAAGGTGCCCTGTTAACCTTTTCAGGACCGAATGCCTCTGGCCCCTTAATTTTTCATAGAATTGTTCTGTGATCACCTCATAGTTATCACAAAGTCAGGAGCCAATGAAAACTGCTCCTAAACAGTGTACTGGGCTCAGCTATCTGTTCAGGCCTTGCAGTGAAATGCCTCTCAAACTCTCAGGGCCCATTCACACTTGAGCGTTTTGTTGGCGATTTTGGCAAAACGCTCAAACGCTAGTGCTTTTCAAAGCGCTAGGGTAATAAAAGTCTATGGGCCCGTTCTCATTTGGGCGATTTGCACCATTTTCAGGCGATTTCCCGGCGATCGCGGTTTAGTGCTCTAGAAGCGCAAAGCACGATCATTAAAAAATCCCCAGGTGTGAATGGTGATTTTTTGGCGTTAATCGCCAAAAAACGCCAGAGCAAAACGCTATAAAAATCGCTAGCGTTTTGCAATCGGCAAGTGTGAATGGGCCCTAACTGCTGCCTGGTAACTGCTTGTTGCTGTGTGGTAACTGCTCACTGCTGCCTGGTAACTGTGAGCAGTTACCAGGCAGCAGTGAGCAGTTGTGAGAGGCATTTCACTGCCTATCAACAGTCCGTGGAAATGAGGCCTAAGACAGCTGAGTGGGCTGTAGCGGCCCAGAGTGTTGCAAACTGTGAGAGCATTGGGACCACCCTATGATGATTACTTACAATGGGCTCTATTCTCAAAGACTTCCCGCATGCGGTAAAGTACATGCGGGAAGTTTGCACCCAAAATACCGGCAAGTTGGAATTCTCAAAATGTTCCGCATGTTTTTTCCGCATGCGGAAAAAGTGTGATAAAAGTGCGGGATTCATGCGGTAAAATTTCCGCAAAAGTCGGTATTTTCCGCAATAAAAGATCAATTCTCAAAGATGTTCAGGCGCATCATTTCTTCGTTAATTACCGAATTTTTATCACCTACAAGTAGTAGGTGATATATTCCCCATCCCATTGACTTTAATGAAGTGTGGAGGCTTCAGGGCTGTGCTTGGTGGACTTTAACTTTTTTTTTTTTAAACACTTTTTCATGCGACCTTTTTACCGCATGATTCCCGCATGAATAATGCCTGTTTCCGCATCTTTTTTCCCGCATGCGGAAAACATGCGGAAAATGTTAGTGAATGTGGAAAAAATGCGGAGTTTACCGCTGGCGGGAATATAGCGGTAAAATTTTGCGGAACTTTTGGCTCTTTGAGAATAGAGCCCAATCTATGCCTTGGCAGGGATAAAATGATGTACATAGGACCTGGATTGCAAATACAGGGCCTGGAAAGTGTTAACGGTACAATATTTTCCTCAGATGTGATCATTGGTTCAGATTTTACAATCAATTTGTACAGAAAACCAAGCAGTATGTGGAGAAAATAGATATTGAAGAAAAATTATTTTTCATCCCCCCCCCCCCCCCCCCATATCTTTGCTGTGCAGCAATTTGTGCTTGAATACCCCAAGTATATGTTCTTCGCAAACTATATTCTTTTGTTATTACACGTTGAAGATGGTTTATCATGGATGAATACTGTTTTATTAAATTCCGCTAAAAGTTATGTTTCCGATGTTTAGGTAAACAATTACACTTAATTTGGTATATTTAATATTTAGCATATGAGTAGAAAGTCACGTAATTATTGCATCACCCGCGCTTTCTCCTCAACTTGGCGCCTGGACACGCATGGCGCTTGGATACCGTTCTTTGTCTGTCTTTTTCATGTTAGGCAACTACCCCGCCCAGCAACACAGCTCCACCAATAGCCAGGTTCTCATCGTTTTGGCCTGCCTTTTCTTATGTTAATTTCAGCATGGGCAGTTCCTGACGTAAGTGTTTAATAAATGCATGAGGTGGGTGGAGCAATACGGATTATATAAGGCTCCGTGGTTCAAGCACCGGCATCTTTGCATCCATCGTTTGTTGTGTTTACGTGCTTGCTTTAAGCAGGTAAGAGGGGTGGCCGGGCCGTTGCTAACTAATCGTAACTAGTTTACAGCATTTGCTGTGGGAATTTGGGAGCAAGACTGGGGTAATGTATCTGTGATGGCGAATTTAATGTCGAGTTTGTGTGGTTAATATTGATGTCGCTCTTGATATTTAAGCCGTCGCAATCTTAACGTGTGTGTGTGTTTTTTTTTTTCTGGGGTAGTGCAATCAGTCTGAGCGCACGTAGCTTGTGAGTGGAATTTCAACGGCACTTTGTTCTCGTGTGCGCGCGTAAGCCATGTGTGAATGGAACCTCATGTAACGGCTAACCGCTTTGTACGGTAGCACAAGCACTATGGATGACGTAAGCACTGCGGGTAGAACAGGGCGTGTGTATTTCACAAAATGGTTCTGCTGCAAGGGCATCCATGTCGCAGTGGTAAAATGGAGTCGCGGTAGGGTGGGGCTTCGTATAAGGGAGACTTGGCAACGCCTATAAGTCACATGTTAGGCGCCATCTTTGCAGGTTGCGGCAATTCACTGGGTGCTCCCTTTTGTCTCTCCAGCAGCTCTATCCTCCGATCTCATCATGTCTTCTGATGAAGGAAAGCTGTTTATTGGTGGACTGAGCTTCAACACGGACGAAAATAACTTGGAACAAGTGTTCGGCAAATATGGGCAGATCTCAGAGGGTGAGTTTATGAAATGCCAATTTCATGTACATTTTAAAAATTCGGTCTTTAGGATTCAATTTAAAAATGTATATTTTCTCTTTCCATTTGTACAGTGGTAGTTGTAAAAGACAGAGAAACTAAAAGGTCGAGGGGTTTTGGCTTTGTCACATTTGAGAGCCCAGAGGATGCGAAAGATGCAATGCAAGCCATGAATGGAAAAGTAAGTAGTGTTTTTTTTTTTTGTGTTTTTTTTTTTTTTCCCTTTTTGGGCCCCCCTCATTTAGATGAGATTATATTTTGTGTAAAAACCCAGTGTAATTTAAATTTTTACAGTTTGAGCTTTTATAGATGGATTGTGGCTGTGTAGTATTTGCATAAACAAGTGTTCTTGTGAATGGTTAAAAGAATATGCATTCATCTGTCTATTTGGTATTCCCTGGGAGACCTGAGGTGTGGGTGTTTTTTTTTTTTTTTTTTTTTGTTCCCCCCCCCCCCCTCCATTACTTTATGCTGAAAGTAATGTAGTCTTAAAGGAAACCTGAGATGGGGATTAATAAAATATACATACCTGGGGCTTTCTCTAGCTTGATTGATCCCACGGTGTACTCCGCCTGCAATTGGCCCCGGAAAGCAGGGCTGTGGAGTCGGTACAAAAATCTGACTGTTTATGAAGCCTGGCCAGACTGCGCATGCCTGACCGGAGGGTTTACTGGGGCCAGTTGCGGGCGAATAAAGAGTATGTAATGTATGTAAGTATTGTAATTTTTTTGGGGGGGGGGGGGGGGGGGGTTAGCTCTTGGTACACTTAATGGTCTAACACCCAGCATTTCAACTTTGCTTTAAACGATTACTTACAGCTTAGAAACTATTGTGCTAGATTTTTAAGCAGAAATTCTGAATGGGTTAAACATGACATTTTTAGTTTTTCATTTAGCTAGAAAACCTGGGTGCTGAGGTTTAGATACAAATGTATCTTTGGCATGTAAATAGACCCCTGAAAAGCCTGGCTGGGAAGCCCTCTGCTCTCTCAGAGTTGTTTACATTGTAAATACATTTGTAGCTAAACCTCAGCACTGATGGATTTCTAGCTAAATGCAACACTACAATGTCCTGTTTAACCCATTCAGTGAATTTCTGCTAAAAAAAAATCTGGCATAATAGTTTCTAAGCTGTAGGCAATCTTTTAAAGCAAAGTTGAAATGCTAGGTGTTCACTTTAAAAAGATAGCTAATGAGATCCACACGGTGGGTAATTTGTAGGCGCTAGTTCCACAATTGTATAGGGGCTAGGAACTGTAAACTCCTGTACCTGTCTGCTAGGGCTTTCTCCTTATGGCTAACACCTCACTTGGAAGTGACTCATTGCCATGGCAACAGCTTGTCAACTTGGAAATTGATCTGAACAGTGAAGCTTTTTTTTTTTTTTCCCTGGCCTGGTACCGCCAACTGTATCAGGCTAGTGGAAAACTGCATAGGGTGGGGAGTATTGATGCAGAAGAGCAATTCTGCTAAATGGCACCTTGCAGTGGACAGAGCTTAATTGTATTGGCATCCACCAACTTTATTTTTTTGTTTGTTCAGCACAAACTACACTTGTACCCAGCAATGGACAAGAGCTCACATTTTCTAAGTTGCAACCTTAATAGTTAGCTGTTCTTTTTAAAAGGGCTTTAGCTATTTAAAGCCTTAGATTTCATACTACACTTACCTTGCAAAAAATTGTTGGAATACAAAAATACTCATGTTGCTTTGATTTATGTGGCAAGTATAATATAAATGCCTACACCTATAGCCAGCCAACCGTATAAAGTGGAATAGTTAAAGGACAACTGAAATGAGTGATTTTAGAGGCTGACAATTTATTTCCTTCAACAATGGCGATTGTCTGGCTGCCCTGCTGATCCTCTGCCTGTAATACTTTAAGCCATGGGTTCTCAAACTGGGTGCCTCGGGCACCTTTCAGGGGTGCCTCGGCACGCATCCTGATCCTTTATGCAATACCATCAGGTAATGCAAAAGCGCATTGATATACAATGTGGCTGCATTACCTGCTAGTTAACCTTTAGTCCCCGCAACCTTGGCTGAAGTTGAACATGAGAGGAATCGCTGTGCCTAATAAGCATGACTAGTTACTTGGAGTGGGTCATCGCCTGATAAGGGTCATAATGGCATTTCAATAGTGGTTTTTGCCGGTGGGTGCCTTGAGAATTTCAAAGCCACCAAGGGTGCTTTCACCCAAAAAAAGTTTGGTAACCACTGCTTTAAGCCATTGACCATGCATGCAGCATATCAGGTGTTTCCGACATCTAACCAGATTAGCTGCATGCTTGTTTCTGGTGTTTAGCTGCTACTACAGCCAAATAAAACCGGGCTGTCAGACAGCAGGCTCCGTATTCCTCTTGCTACAGTTGTCCTTTAAATTAACAAATGTTAGTATTGTACTCAATCTTGGAAACGCAACTAGCCTTTTATCTCACTTCTACTAGTTTTTAAAGAGAACCCGAGGCGTGTTTAAAGAATGTTATCTGCATACAGAGGCTGGATCTGCCTATACAGTCCAGCCTCTGTTGCTATCCCAAACCCCCCTAAGGTCCCCCTGCACTCTGCAATCCTTCATAACTCACAGCCATGCTGTGAGGCTGTGTTTACATCTGTAGTGTCAGTCTCAGCTTCTCCCCGCCTTCTGCATAGCTCCGGTCCCTGCCCCCGTCCCTTCCCTCCAATCAGCAGGGAGAGAAGGAATGCACGCGGGGACTGGAGTTCTGCAGGAGGCGGGGAGAGCAACAGACTGACACTATAGAGATAAACACAGCCAGCTCTGACAAGCTGTTTGTCAGCAGTGTGGCTGTGATTTATGAGGGATTGCAGAGTGCAGGGGGACCTTAGGGGGTTTGGGATAGCAACAGAGGCTGGGCTGTATAGGCAGATCCAGCCTCTGTATGCAGATAATAATCTTCAAACCCACCTCGGGTTCTCTATAAGCATTGATTGGTAAGCTTGCTCTGAATGTCGTTGCTGGTTTCTGCTTCACATGGAGATGAGATGCTGTGCTTAATTGTGACACTAAAACAAACGCTATGCCCTAGATAACCATTTAATTCTCTCTTGCAGTCTGTGGACGGTCGCCAGATTCGTGTTGATCAGGCTGGAAAGTCTTCTGGGGACAGAAGAGGTGGTTATAGAGGAGGTGCATCTGGTGGCAGAGGATTCTTCCGCGGTGGCAGAGGTTAGTTTTCATGTCAACATTTATGAAACCTTCTGTAAAATGTGCCTGGCCAACTAAAGTTGTGACCTCTATTGTACAGGTGGTGGAGATCGTGGTTATGGAAGCAGCCGATTTGACAACAGGAGTGGAGGCTATGGTGGATCCCGGGACTATTATGGAAGGTGAGCAGAAAACTACTGAATTGACCAGATCATGAGGCATTATGCAACATTGTAAAGGGACAACTGAAGCGGGAGACTTATGGAGGCTGACCTACTTAAATTGGCGTGGGGCGGTCCTGTTGTAGTTAATGGATGGGCCAAAATCACAAATGCAGGACATGCAGCATTTTAGTTCCTGCAAATGTAAAGTATTTAAAGGGACACTTAAGTCAAACAAAAAAAATGAGTTTTACTCACCTAGGGATTCCAATAGCCCCCTGCAGCTGTCCGGTGCCCTCGCTGTCTCCCTCCGATCCTCCTGGCCCCGCCAGCAGCCACTTCCTGTTTCGGTGACAGGAGCTGACAGGCTGGGGACGCGAGTGATTCTTCGCGTTCCCAGACACATTAGAACCCTCTATGCTGCTATATGGTATATGATATATGCTATAGCAGCATAGATGGCACTATTGTGGCCAGGAACGCGAAGAATCACTCGCGTCCCCAGCCTGTCAGCTCCTGTCACCGAAACAGGAAGTGGCTGCTGGCGGGGCCAGGAGGATCGGAGGGAGATGGCGAGGGCACCGGACAGCTGCAGCGGGCTATTGGAAGCCCCAGGTGAGTAAAACTCATTTTTTTTTTGTTTGACTTAAGTGTCCCTTTAAACGCTGGCATAACTGCACATCAATTATTAGAGCGGTTTTGCTAGTGTTTTGAAATTACTACACACTAAAAATTGAAGGGACCAGAGTTAAAACGCTAATTGTTAAACAATTGCTGATAAACTCTTACAATTTTTAAAATCTCTAGAAAATGCTCATACAGATCGCTAACTATTTGTATTGGGTTCCAGCTTCCAGGCCTTACTGTCTTGTCTGGCAGCATGTTATCATGAGAAGGCTACCTGTAACGTTTATTGTTTCTGTTGGGATCATGGCTTGTTTAGAAATCTCCATGTAACAAGAAAAGTGTCACCTTTAGCTGAGGTCATGTGTGATAGGGAGTATTAGGCCAAAGCTGCAACTAAGCATGTCCCCTTAATTTATCAAGTTTATTTTTGAGGAAAAGTTAAAAACCATTACATGTACCCCCTGCGATGTCCCATGAGAAAGTAGGATCCTAGTATACTGCAAAAAAGCCTCTTTAAAAACCTATGATCTGCTAGATATTTGAGTAACATTTGTTTTCTTTTGTTTAGTGGAAGGAGTCAAGGAAGCTATGGAGATCGATCTGGTGGTTCCTACAGAGACAGCTATGACAGTTATGGTAAGTAGTGTAGCCAAATTGGGTGGGAGGGATTGGAAGCATGTATTTTAAGATAGGCTTTTAGTTGCAAAATCGGTCTTCTAATGCATGTACATACAAGCTCTGTTCTAACTATAAGCTTGAAATTTAGTCTACATCTTAATGGGCTTAAGGGCAAATAGTATAGACATGATGATGGAACCTGTCCATATACAAGTGACTTTACAACTGTGCCTGCTTCTTGTTCTCAGCTACACACAACGAGTAAAATACCTTCCTGACTCAAGATCGTCCTTCCAATGGCTGTATTTATAAAGATTTTTGGAGCTTCGCAGAATCGTTATGTAGTATTTCTATTTGTGTTCACTTTTGATAACACGTGATTGCCTCTTAAAGTGTGAAACAGTTGTCCCTAAAGGTTTTGACCTGGGATATCTGCTTTTATTTTTACTGGTTTTTTTTAGCACACTGTTTTTTATAATGTTACTGCTCAATAGTGATGGGAACAGGTTTTTTTTTTTCCCTGTCATTGCTGTTTCATTGAGGCAAACTGTTTGGTATGTTCACTTGAGTTATGTGGAGTGCATTGGAGGGGATTGGTTCCAGCAGCAACAACTTTCTGGTTGGTAGCAGCTCTTGTCTGTTTGCTGTTGGGACTCTAATCTCTTTGCTACCTGGTTTTATGCCAGTCTGGCTGTACATATCCCCCACATATTTTTTTTTCTCTTTAAAGACATTCCTTTAGTGTAACAAGGTAGCTCAGAGCCTGAGTGCACTGTAAATAGTGGCTTAACCTCCTTGATATACCTAAAGAGAACATCCTTTCCAATCTCTCCAGTAACAATCGCAAGAAGTTCTTAAATTGTTTTTGTTTATATTGTGTTTTTGTTTTTTTTTTACTGGAAGAAATTGTATCAGTGGTTTCAAATGTCATGTACTCTACCTTTCGTTTTTGGCTTCACGAAGCTTATTAAATAAAAGACCGTCTGAAACAAATTTGCTCTTGCTATTTGCCTTATGCACAACATAGATTTGACACTGCCAGTAATAGTAAAGGGGAATATTTGTATATTAATGTAGTACACTTTAGCTGTAGAACTTTGCCACTGAAATCTAAACTACGCCTATTTAAAGAGACTCTGAAGTCTCTAATGTGGGGTTTTTTTTTTCACCTGAATTAAAAAATCCGGTAAGGGGGTGCAATCTGGGCAGCGCTTCCATGAGAGGCAGAGCTATGAGCCGCAGATCTGCCTCAGTGCGTCTATCAGCCTGGATTGCCGCCTCTTACTTCACTGAGAGGTGGAGATCAGATGCAAATGGAGGCAGAGCTGCGGCGAAAGCTCTGCCTCCAACAGCAGCAAAATCCACGACCAAGAAAATCGTGTGTTTTGGGAGTGTGTGGGGGGGGGGGGGTGTTATGGGGGATTTAGTTAGATTACAGCCGCAGATGCAGCATTTTAGTTAGGACAGTAATGTTACACAGGATTTTGTAATTATTTTTAAGAGACAATGGCCTCAATTCACTAAGATCATGCTAGAGATAATAAGGCAAGAGAAAACTTACCTCCACACGTGAGTTATCTTACCTCTTCATTCCTAAGTTACCTCTCCTGTAGTTAATTTACCACCTCTGTAGTTATTTTCACACGCAGCTAATTAACAACCTGTCTTTAACTCTGGAGTTATTTTAAGGATTGGAGAGTTAATTTAAAGACAGAAGAGTTAACTTTAGGTTTGCCTGAGGTAAAATGTTTCCTGCATACTACATGCCTTATCACCATGGTAACAACTCTAGAAGAGTTATTAAAGACAGGAGATAAGTTTAGTGAATTGAGGCCTTTGTCTCTTTGAACTGGGTGCATGTCAAAACCCTCATGTGTTAGTGTAAATTTTTGTAGATCACGTGGCATGGGTTGTATATTCAGGTAAAAGTTTGCAGTGGCAAAGCAGATAATTTATAGGAAGTGATCAACTGTAGGCTGTACACTAGAAATATTGATTAGTGACTGCAGTAGGAGGGTTAACATAGCTGCAATTGGTTTTGGACCAAATTTATATTGACCTCCATGATTATTGGATGAATTATGTTGCTGGCTTACATAAAGTTCTCCTGAGGGTACTTGCTTCAGGAGGGGGTGGGTCCTAAAAGGGCTTTCCCCAGTCCTACTCTGCAGATGTGATCCAGCAGTGGGACCCCTGAAGTTTTGCTTGTCGCTGCTGTGTGCAGGCACACTAGCAGCTTTCCTGGGGTCTGACAAATGCCCAAACTGGTCCACTCTATTGTGCAGGCCCAAGCTGTCTGCACAGTAGAGTGGACCAATCCAGTTATTTCTTGCAGTGGGCTGACTGGGGGGTGGCTCCTTAGGATCCAGAGGCTATGGCCGGAATATCAGGATGCATGTATTTAGTTCAGCAGTTTTACTAAGCTAATCGGTAATGTTTTAACTGCAGTATGACAATTACACTGTGCTTAAATGTATTCATATAAGACTTACAGTTAGAATTCTTAGTGTCCTAGTTCAGCTTTTCACACACCATACTAGATGGTACAATACTGTTGCCTTCTGAGAATCCTCTGCTAGAGTACAGAAGCTGCAGTTGTCCTGGAGAAGTCAAGTGTTGTGCATCCTGTGGAGCCTGACCGAAAGCTGCTCTTGGCTAGTTCATATGCGGAATTAGTCTGGTAATTTGAGGTAACTCTTTTGCTCATGTCCACATCCCTCTTCCTCAAGCTCATGTTGTGCCTGTGATGTTCTCGATAAGCTCCTTTGCCTCTTAAACTAGGTTGTGCCACTTCAGTTGTCCACTTAAATGGCTGTCCCTCTTAGGAAGTATCTCCTATTTAGTCATCTTAACTCTTCTAAAATAAAAAAACTAGCAATTTCTGTAAATCTGTATAAAAATGTAACATGTGGCAACTTTTTAACTCTTAAATTGTCACTTAACATCTGTCCATAGACAAGTGGTAGTGTATACTAAATTGTCCATGCACCATTGAATCTTTCTAAAGTTATTGGACAAATCTGGTTAGTTTTTCAACATTACACTCCTGTGCAGGTCCCTGAAAAATGTGAAAGTAAATTTCTCAAATTCTGGAAGGGCTTGGGGTGCTTTCCAGCCATAGGTGCATGCTGTTACAAGGATCTTTGTTGCTCTTCACCGTACAGTCTCTTAGAAGTGAGCCGTAACTGGACTGTGGTAAAGATAGCTGGGCGTATTCAGTAGAAAACCTTGGTACAGCAGGTACTTTGTGAGGGAACATCTAAAGTGCATGGGAAATGGATAGTGTAAGCTTGAAAACTTGCCTGACTCGTTCACTTTAACATTTAAAGTGATAGATTTCTTATGTGCCTAAAATGGCGAATTGATCGATAATGCCATATACTTGCATTAAAGCTCCACTGTATAAAATTTGTATGTAATTGTTTGGGCTAATATAGTAAACTAGTCAGCGTGTTCTGATCCCTGTTTGAATGTTTGTTTTTTTTCCTAGTTTTTAAAGGACAACTAAGGGCTGAGACACACCAGAAAAGCTCCCCAAACACTAGAGGTTTCAAAAGCTTCCCAATGCAGTGCTATGGGTTTTTTTTTTTTTACAAAACCTCATTGCTCCAGTGTGCATAGACATAGGATAACATTAGCAGCAGATTTAAAAACTCAAAACACCCAGAAAAACTCCTCTGGTGTGCACCAGGCTGAGTGTATGAAGGCTGCCTTTTTTTTTTTTTTCTCTCTCGCTAGTGTTCAGAAACAACTGCAGCAAAACAGATAAGCAGGGCTGGCAGGTAAAACGTTTAATTTAGAACAAATTTGGCAGCCTCAATATTCATCACTACAGTTGGGCAGCACGGTGTTGTAGTGGTTAGCTCTCTCGCTTTGCAGCGCTGGGTCCCTGGTTCGAATCCCAGCCAGGGCACTATCTGCAAAGAGTTTGTATGTTCTCTCCGTGTCTGCGTGGGTTTCCTCCGGGCACTCCGGTTTCCTCCCACATTCCAAAAACATACGGATAAGTTAATTGGCTCCCCCTAAAAATTGGCCCTAGACTACAGTACGTACACTACATAATATAGACATATGGCAATGGTAGGGATTAGATTGTGAGCTCCTTTGAGGGACAGTTAGTGACAAGATATAGATAGAGAGAGATAGAGAGATATAGATATATATATATATATATATATTGTACAGCGCTGCATAATATGTCAGCGCTATATAAATATTTAATAATAATAATAAAATACAGTTGTCCTTTTTAACAGGTTCAAACATTCAGTACACACAATGTGCTAGTGATTAGATGGTAAAAGCAGTGTGAATTGCAGGCTAATATTTAATGGGGGGGGGGAGTTCATGCTTGTACCTTGCATTATTTATCAAAGCCTCATTTTAACTACATCATATTGTATTTTGCAATGCCAGAAATGTCACAGCCTAGTAATGCCACATTTATATTCATTCTCTTTAGATCTTAATATTTCATGTTTTTAGTTCTTATGAGCCTTGTATTAATCAAGTAAACCCTGAAGTTTAAGTCATACTTGCGTTGGGAAGCCTCTGCATGCTTCAGAGGCCTTCTAGATGTCTAATTGCCTCTTGGCTGCCTTTCTCTTGTTCCTCCCCTCCTTGTATGGCATGGCCACACATGAGAAGTGATAGACACGCTTGTGCATAGAGCATGAGTGGCTCTGATACTGCGTGGGCAATACTGCCTGTGCAGTGCAGCTGGGTTCCTACACAGGACTAGAAAAATCTCTTTGCAATCTTAAGGTTTCTTTTTCTTTTTTGCCTAACACTTCACCCCCCCCCCCCCCCCCCATTTGAGGGGTTACAGCGCACGTACACTCTGCCAACTTGCACAAATGGGCCATTTTGAATTGTCCACTTTAGTGACTTGACATCGTTGTGGGCAGCAGTTCTGCAACACTAAGATTACTTTGTGGATATGTTTGCCCTTTGTTTTCCCACCCCAATAAGATTAAAATATATCTTTCAGCTGTCCCAATAGTTTAACTATCATACATTCTAAAGTTGTCTCTCTTGTTTTTCAGGTTAATGACCATTATTGTAAAGGTTATCCAGGTTCTGTGATCAGTTATCCAGGTTCCATGATTTGACTGAAAAGTAGCACTTTGGTACTGGTTATGTGAAAGCAATTGTGAGGTTGGTATTCTTTTTAGAAATTAAAAGCTGCACATGTTGAATTATTTTTAGATTGAGTGGTTTGTGGTCCTCATACTGCATCCAAGGAATGGGTGGTTTTACATGTCAATTTAGATTTAAAGAGACCGTAAAGTTAAAACCTCCCCTGTGGTGTACTTGACTCGGGAGGGGGAAGCCTCCGGATCCTATCGAGGCTTCCATGTTTTCCATCCCATGGTGGCAGAGCTGTCCCCACCATAACCAGTGGTGTGGATGCAGTAGTTTGCAAAATTTACTTTTTTTTTTTTTTTTTGGTCTGGCTCCAGTGCAGGCATGGTAGCAGCTCCCCGATGGCTGCAGGCAGAAATGACCAAGCCTGATCGGGTCTGCTCTGCAGCACAGGCGAATTGCGTTTGCCCAGTAGAGCTGACCCAATCTGGCTCAGCTATTTCAGCCTGAGCGGAGAGCTGCTACTGTGTTTGCGCTGGAGTTGGGGAAGGTAAATTTACATGGCTGCTGTTCAGGGACTTCTAGTGCTTCCCCACCCGAGGTACTTGCCTCGGGTGGGGATGTCTCCAGATCCTATTGAGGCTTCCCCGTCCTCTGTCCCATGGTGGCAGCGAAAATCCTCCCGGAGTGGCAGCGATGTGAATATTTACCTTTTGGCTCCGGCGCAGTATCTTCTCCCCACGGAGATAGGTGGAAATAGCCGATCTCCGTCGGGGCTGCTCTACTGTGCGCGCAGTAGAGCGGATCCGATGGAGATCGGCTATTTCCACCTATCTCCGTCAGAGCTGCAACAGCGCCCCCGCTGGAGCCTGAAAAGGTAAATATTGAACAGGCTGTCGGGCCGCTGTTCAGAGGGCTGCAGTGAGACCCCCATGGGACAGGACAAGCCTCATTAGGATCCAGAGGCCCCCCACCCCCCGGAGTTGAGTAACCACCCCTCCCAATGTTTTTACAGTGTCTCTTTAAAGCGGAATATAACCCTGCATTTCAACTTTGCGCTAAAACATTATTTACAGTATATTATATGCAACCAGCATTTTTTTTTTTTACTAGATCAGCATTGGAAGGGTTACAGAGTTTTAAAGTTCCTGGAAAGAACTGCAGACGCATCCAAGCTCAGATACATTTTGTTTACATAAATGTAACTATCTGAGCTTGGATGCGTCTGCAGTTCTTTCCAGGAACTTTAAAACTCTGTAACCCTTCCAATGCTGGTCTAGTAAAAAAAAATGCTGGTTGCATATAATATACTGTAAATGTTTTAGAGCAAAGTTGAAATGCAGGGTTATATTCCGCTTTAAGATGAACAAACCAGTTATGAACAAAATGCAGTCAGCTCTCAGAGCAATAATTGTACATTGGGAACTTATTTTTGCTTTTGGGCATAGGTATTTAGAAAATTACAACGGTATGGCATATAAAAAGTAGGAAACCTGTTTTTATTGACTGTCAGGGTTTTATACCACTTTTTTTTTTAAAAAAAGCATCTACTAGGCACCATACACTACTAGTTTTAATGACCAATTTTCCTAGTCAAATTTTTATGGAAATTCCCCCCCCCCCCCCCCCCCCCCAACTTTAAAGAGAAACTCCAACCAAGAATTGAACTTTATCTCAATCAGTAGCTGATACCCCATTTTACATAAGAAATACAATGATTTTCACAAACAGACCATCAGGGGGCGCTGTGTGACTGATTTTGTGCTGAAACCCCTCCCACAAGAGGCTCTGAATACCGCGGTACTGCTGGCAAACTGCCACAATGTAACAATGTTCAGAGACAGGAAATAGCTGTTATTAGCTGTCTGTAACAGACAGAGCAGCTAGAAACAGCTAAATAACCTGCCCACAGTAACAATGTCACCATGTAATAAATGTCAGAATGTTAATCTGGGAGAGGAAAATTTTTACAATGAGCAAACACTGACTAAATCATTTATACATAATTATGGTAAAAATGAAGCACTTTTTTTACTACATTATTTTCACTGGAGTTCCTCTTTAAGGCCTTTGGTGCAGTTCTGCTTAAAGCAACTCTGAAGAAGTTTCACTTGGGGCTTCTGCCAGCCCTCTGTAGCCACCCTATGCACATGTTACCAAACGTTCCTCCATTCCTGCTGATGACCACTTCGCCTATGTGGCCTTAGCTGCATGTGACCTGGTATGCGCTCCCATGGCCAGGAGCATCTTGCACAGATGCAGTATGAGAATCTCTTGTGCCTGTCCAGTACGCTCCCGATGATGGAAGTGCGGACATGCGCAGTCAGGGCCGTGATGGAGCCTGCCAGAGCTGAAAGTGAGCTGTGGCAGGGGAAGAAGGACCTTTCAACATCGTGGCTGCAGGGAGTTAGCAGAAGCCACAGCTAAGTGAACTTCAGGTTTCCTTTTGTGGAAATTTTAATGCAGCGCTAGGTCCCTGGTTTAAATTTCAGCCAGGACAGTATCTGCAGAGTTTGTATGTTCTTCCTGTCTGTTTCCTCCCACATTCCAAAAGGCTGTCCCTAGATTATTTGATGGAAACATGACTATGGCACTATAGACTATATACTCTATATAGCCATGCAGAATATGTTGGCGCTATATAAATGCTTAAAAATATTTCTCATAAAATGGGTGGCAACCATGCCACTTTACTGTACCGTGTGGTAATTACGGGCACAGACAACTGAGCGCAAAGGTAGATGGTAGCAGGCAAGTGTAAATTGTTTAAAGGGAACCTGAGATGAGGAAAAGTGGTTTTTGTTAAACATAGGGTTTCCTCCAGCCCCCTTCAGGCTGATCCGTCCCTTGCTGTCCTCCGTCACCTGAATCGTTCTTCTGCTAGGCAGCCCAGTAACTTAGCAAGTTGGGGCATACTACAGGGCCAGGCTGTGTATGCACCATTGCACTCCTGACACCAGTAAAGGCTTGCTCAGGCACAGAATGCTCCTAGTAATGCGAGTGTGTGCGCCGCCAGATTGCGCTGGTGTAAACTTCAGGATGGTGGCAGCAAGGGGCTGATAAGCCTAAAGGGCTGGAAGAAGACTTGGTTATGTATACAACTTTAAGAAGATTGAGTTGAATTAGTGCAGCTTGTAAATGCAGCAATAACATTCCAAGGTAGAATTTTTTTTTCTTGTAGCCTAGGGCTTGCTACATGATAGCCGCTGTGCAGCGGCATCCCCCCCCCCCCCCCCCTCTTCAATCGCCTCCGGCGATCAAGCCCACCCGGAAATCCCGTTCTGAACGGGATTTCCGTTCTGAACGGGATTTCCATTAGGGCTTCCCCCGTCACCATGGCGTTATGATGCCAAAGGGAGTCCCGATCCACCCCTCAGCGCTGCCTGGCTCTGATTGGCCAGGAAGCGCATGGGGGGCGTGGCAGGTAGCGGCAGCAATGATCGGTGTGCACACGCAGCTAGCAAAGTGCTATCTGCATGTAGCAAAAAAAAATTATGCAAATCTGCCCAGCAGGGCCTGAGAAATCCCCCTGTGCGGCTTACCGCCAGGAGGGTTGAAGAGACTCTTGACGTCTCAAAGATCTCTTCATTTAAAAGATGTTTAACATAATAAGCCTACCTAAATCACTGCATCCCCGCCGCTCTAATCTAACTAAATACCCTCAAACTCCCCAGGGCAATCCGAGCAGCGCTTCTGTGTGAGGCAGGGCTATGAGCTGCAGCCCTGCCTCACACATCTGTCAGCCTGGATCGCCACCTCTCCCTATCCCTCAGTCTTCCTTCACTGAGAGGGGCGGAGATCCGCCGCTGACAGGTGTGTGTGTGTGTGTGTGTCAGGGCTGCAGCTCATAGCCCTGCCTCACACGGAATTACTTAGGGCAGCAAAATCCACAACCAAGAAAGGTGTTTTTTGCAGGGGGGGGATTTAGGTAGGTTTACAGCATCGAATGCGGCGGTTTAGTTAGGGCTATTATGTTAAACACTCATTAAATAATAAAAAAAAAACATTTTGGTGGGGTGTAAGCCTATGGCACTTAAAGGAGTTATCGGGGAAAAACCGTGGGGTCGGCCTTACTGCGGCTGCGCGATGCGCTGCTGTCAGTCATGGCCACGTGGGCTGCGGTGAACTGCACAGAACCCTCCCCCCCCCCCCCATAACCCTTTTTAAGTTAATCACATGGTTTGTTTTTGTAACAATGAGTCAATCTTGTCAAAAAGCAATGAAGTTAACACTTTTTTCTTTTTCTTTTTTTTTTTTTTTTTTTTTTTTTCTTGTCTTGCAGCTGGCCTTGCACTCTTGGAAGAAAATTGGGGTTTAATTCTTATAACTTATTCTTTATAATAAAAAATAAATCTGATCTTGGTGCAGTGGTTTTTTTTGTTTATGTACAGAATATAAATCTTGAGCTGATTTTTAAATCCGGTTTGTCACTTAGGCTATAAGGTGCCAAAAATGTATTTTATTCCTGTTGCCTGAATACTAGTATTTTAGCATTTGTTCAGATAAAAAAAATCAGTTATTTGGTCCATATATTCCCCCCGCCCCCCTCTGTTCTACTGGAGAAGGTCATGCAGGACAATGGGGCCAGTAAATGAGAATGGCTGCCCAACTTGCATGACAAATGCTTACTGGGACTCTTGTAGCTGCTACACTTGTTATCAGTGGAACAAACATGCATGCCCTGGGCTGCCCACAGATGTAGTTCACATTGCTTTTGCATGCATCCACTAGTTGCAACAGTGGAGCATCTGGCCTCATATTCAACTCTTGACGACACTAGTTAATGAAGTCTAACCAGAAGCATGCATATTTCTCCTGATATGAAAAGGTATAGCAGTATGTATTTGACAAGAGTGTGTATTCATGCTTGCTATTTTGGTAATCAAACTAAGGTAGCCATGCTCAATCCGCTAGGATTGAAAATTTTTGATGGGGTGGATGTTGAGAGAAATGGTCAATATACAATCATTAAGTGGCTGGATAGTGTAATGGTTAAGGGCTCTGCCTCTGACGCAGGAGACCTGGGTTCAAATCTCGGCTCTGCCTGTTCAGTAAGCCAACACCTATTCAGTAAGGAGTTTCTTGGGCAAGTCCCCTAACACTGCTACTGCCTACTGAGTGCGCTCTAGTGGCTGCCTCGCAAGCGCTTTGAGTCCGACAGGAGAAAGGCGCTATACAAATTATTATGATTAACCATCTGCACAAACCTGAAGCTAGGTTGCAAACCTGGAGATTTAACTTTGTGATCACTCAAAATTACACTCCACCATCCCAGTGGCAGCATTGATGACTGCAGGGAGTGTCCCATCTGACAACTGCCTGCACACTATTGGAAATACTCTGCATAGGGTGAGCATCCACACTGGTATGTGCCGTCATTGTCTTTTTGGGGAGCAGTGGTCCTATAAGTAGATGTTTGGTTCCATTCACTAGACATTACTGCATTTTGTAATGCATAAAACAGTTGATTTAAAAGACACAGGAAGGAGTAGGGCACATTTATAGAGGTTTCTTTGTATCTAGACATGCAAATCTAGTGTGATACAGAGGGCCTTCTAGTGGCATGCATGGGGGGCACTTGGGGATGCCTCTTATTACTATATGCTGTAACTAGCAGTTTTTGCAAAATAACAGCTCAGGTTTAAGATTTACCACAACTCTGATTAGGTGGGAGGACATTGCCAAATACTGCAAAGCTCACAAACTAGGTCATTGAGTAATTGTTAGGGTTAGAAAAAGTGGACAGAGCCAAGACCAGCCACAGCTGGTTAGACTTCTACTCTACTGAGAAAAATGTTGCTACAATTCATTTTAAAGATCCGTTCGGTGAACTGGCACACTGCATGTGTGAATTTGGAAATGGTCTGAAATGACGAATGCAGTATTTTACTGATCAGAGCCTAGTGAATTGAGCCCCAATTTTAAAATGCCAAATGTATTTTTACCAAACAGATGTTGGTGAATTGAGCGCTTCATGCTGAAATCTATTGATAACATTTGCAGTGTGTAGCAGTAATGCCTCTCTGGTCAAATCTTAATCGAGAAAGCTCCATGTTTAGGCTAAATTGGGTGGTAAGTGTTGTATGGCTAGTTGAAAGCAAATCTTTTGTGAAAAACTTATTTGCTACTGATGTCTACACATACAATTTCATAAGTCTTGCATTATGGGGTATGGGCCGCCTATACACTGCTTGATTTCAGCAATTTAATTCTACAGGCTTGATCAGAAATCGATTCTATTAAATTCCCAATTAGATAGATTTGCCACATATTTTGATTTTGCCAGTGATTTTTCAATGGCCCATAGAGTTGCATTGGATCTAATGGTCCAATAATGCATTTAGATTTTTCAATGGATTTCATGTTGAAAATCTGTTCCTAGTGTATGGCACACAGATTCCTGTTCAGATTTGACTTGACAGGCATCTGCCAGAAATCTATCTGATAAAATCTGCTGCAAATCTTTCAGTGTATGGCCACCGGTAAACTGCATCTGAAAATATGATGCCATGTTCTAAAAGCTAACTGAAAATACAGACTTTTTGCTACTAATGTTCTGTTATACCTACTAAACAGACAGTTCATCGGAATGGAGTGAATTGTTCTATTGCAAACTGTCTGTGGTCAGCCTGCTCCTGTAGTATTATTGGGGTCAGCAAGGTCCCTCAGTAGTGTGCAGGCGCTGGTCCGGCAGTGTGCATCAATCTTGCACCTGTGGCCAGGCACGCTATGTGCATGACATCAGTGTGCATAGCCAGACACATGATCAAGGAAGTGTGTGCCTGTGTACTACTGAGGGACCTTGCCGACTTGGAAGTATTCTAGAGGCAGGCTGCTCATGGACTGTTCGAAGTAGAACATTTTGCTCCGTTCCTAACAATTCTTTGGCCTCAATTTGCTAAGCAGTTTAGACTAGTCTACTGGTGGTTAGTGAATTCTCTTTTGATGCAACTGATTTACAAACTACCAAATGTTTTAGACCTGGTCTAAAACATTTGGTAATTAGGTCAGTAAAGCAGAGGAAATGATCAAAACATGCAAGTAGCTATGACTGACATCCTTCTCTGAGCTCTCCACTGAATACAATTAACCTTTTGAGGACTGTGGTGTTAAACACCCCAAACCCCCTCCCTTTAATATGCAAAATTGACAGCTGTATCGATCATGTTGGAAATAATCGATTGAGTGGGAAATCGCAATGTGTACCCAGCATAAGATTGCAACGCTGTACAGTGTTAACCTCCCTGGCGGTAAGCCCGAGCTGAGCTCGGGCTATGCCGCGCAGGGGGAGATCTCAGCCCCTGGTGGGGCGATTTTCATGCTGTAAATTGCTGTGCGCGCAGCCAGCACTTTGCTAGCCGCGCGCGCACAGCTTGATCGGCCGCACGCAGCGGCGAAAGGGGGCCCCCGCCAGAGCCCTGCGCTGCCCGGACCAATGTGTTCTGGGCAGCGCTATGGGCTGGATCGGAGGTAGGACGTCCATGACGTCGTCCCGATCGTCGCCATGGCGACAGGAGAAGCCAAACGGGAACGCGTTATATACGCGTTCCCGTGTTTGCTATAGATGCCGGCGACGATCGCACTAGAGGGACACATGCGCCCTCTAGTGGTGGTTCATGTAGCTACCACTCTGGTAGCTTTACATGAAAAAAATAAAAAAATTTTTTGCCAATTTGGCAAAAAAAATTAACCGACAGGGAGGTTAATAGATTGCTGTTGGGAGACTGATGGCAGCGGAGCTCCGTCATATATGTGGAGATGTGCATGCATTAGCTTGCGTGATCTGTAATCTCTGCCTGCAGCCAATCAGCGTGGAGTGGTCCTGGGGCTGCTCATGCCAATTGGCATTGAGCAGTTGTAAGGTAGTTAAACTCATGCATAGTAACTTCAAAAGGTTCTATCCTTACATCTAAAATGCCTCACAGAATTACTTTACTGACAAATCAGCTGGTCTAATCTTGTTTGCCTTTGTGAATTGCACCTTGTGATTTCCCCTGCTTGAAGGCCTTTTTCCACTAACGCGTTTGCGCTAGCTGAATCGCAAACCGCTAGCGATTTTACAATCGCTAGGGGTTGCTAAATAGCGCAGGAATCGTAGTAGGTTTCTACTACCGCAATTCGTTTTTGCCTCAAACACGATCGTGCCGTGGAGCGATATTTGCAGCGAATTTACTATGCACTACAGCATAGCAAAATCATCAACGCAATCGCCGGAACTTTCCTGCACTTTGCTATTCAGCAATTGCTAGCGTTCAGCGTGAACGCTAGCGATTGCTAGTGGAAAAGGGCCCTTACCGACCTAATTACTGTGTTTTAGACCAGGGCCTCAATTCGCTAAGCTTTATCGGACGTTTGATAATTTACCTCAATGGGTAAAATCTAACTTTGAATTTACTAAGGTGTTATATATATTGAATGTTTTATCGATAAAATGTTCAATGGAACTAACATCTTAGTGAAATCAAAATTAGATTTTACTCATGAGGTAAATTATCAAATGTTTGCTAAAGCTTAGTGAATTGAGGCCCAGGTCTAAAACATTACACCAAATCAGACTAAACGATCAATTAGTCCTAAACTGCTTAGTGACTCGAAGCAATTATCTCAAGTTTATTTTCGATATGGATTTGCTTTAAGTTTGTACGTATATGGAGATATGAGAAAAGTTGTCAGTTATTACATTATTTGGGTTAAAGAGACTGTAATAAAAAAAATTGTCCCCTCGGGGTACTTACCTCAGGAGGGGGAAGCCTCAGCGTCCCAATGAGGCTTCCCCATCCCTGTAGCTGCTGGCAATCCAGCGCTGGCTCACTCGAAGCGTCCCGCAATCCTGGCTCAAAAAAGGTTGATATATTTTAACTTCCCTGGCTCCAGCAGGGGCCCTGTTGCAGCTTTCAGCATGGAGATGGGTGGAAATGGCTGATCTGTCGAGTCTGCTCTACTGCGCAGGAGAGTGGACTGACAACAATCTATTTCCGCCTATCTCCGAGCAAAGAGCCGATACTGCACTGGAGCTGGGAAGGTAAATATTTACATCCTAGCTGTTTGGAGGGGCACAGCAAGACCGCTGTGGGACACATGACAATGGGGGAAGACTCGATAGGATCTGGAAGCTTCCCCTACCCAGGTGTGTACCCCCCCCTCCCCAGGGGAACTTTTAGTTACAGGTTTTCCTTAAAGGGACTCTGAGCAGTGCGCAAAATTAAGAGTACACTTGGGGCTTCTTCCAGCTCATCGTAGGCGACGAGGTGCGCCTGGTGCTGGCTCTTTCTGGTTAATGATGCATGGCGGCGTCACGCAGGTCTGTGCATGTGTGGGGTTTTCTCATTGAGTTCATCAGCAAATGGTTTCAAATGAGGTCAAGTCCATGAGCTGTGTGTTAGACTACTTAAAAGGAACCAGAGAGGAATGATTAGTAAAAATAGAAAAAGGCTTTTATACATACCTGGGGCTTCTTCCAGCCCCATAAGCCTGGATAGCGCCCACGCCGCCATCCTCTTCTTCCTCTATCGCCGCTACCAGGGGTTCCCTCCATACTCTTACGCATGCGGCTGTGCAGTAGGCAGCCGCAAGTGTATGGAGGGAGCTCCTGTGATGCGGAGAATTGGCCGTTTGGCGGCAATGATGGGACCCGGTACTGGCGGATCCAGGCAGTGGAGGGCGGTGGCGTGGGAGCAATCTGTGCGTATGGGGCTGGAGGAAGCCCCAGGTATGTATAAAAGCTTTTTTTTTTTTTTTTTAATACTCTCTGGTTCTCTTTAAAGGACCTCTAAACTACTTTTAAAATCTCATACTTTTAATATTTTATTTGTTGTGCTATGTCATAACACCTTTCTCTCCGTTCAGCGTCCTCCGGTCTGCTCAGCCGAAATATTCAACTTGAGCAGAGCTTGATGATGGCTCTCTTGCCTGTCCTCAGGAATGCCCCTCCACTCACCGCTAATAGTTCCTAATAAGCACAGTGTGCTGGGGAACTGTGCCATGTGTGATCTTGAGGTAATTTTGCTTGGAACAGTAGTGTACTAATAGTTGTATGAGCATACTGTCATTCTGACACTTCCTCCCCACCCATCCTCGAGTTCTGCATTATGGCTTAGCTCAGAACTTCCTCTCTGCTCAAAAGATACGCAACAGCATAATCTTCAAAGAAAAACATTTCTTTGTTACAGCTGATAAAAATCCTGCAATAAATCTGCAGTGCATTTACTTCCTGCTTTTATGAACCACTTCAATCACAGAAAAAGGTAATGTAGATTGGCACAAGATGCTCTAGACTGTAGACAGGTAGGGGGGTAACAGGTCACTCCAGCTGTGCCTCCAGACAAATAGAATCGTAATCCATAGAAATTAGAACACAAAGCATCCGGGCAGCAGTATGCTTAGTAAACCTTTAATGCATCCCCAAACCGCATGACATACAAAGTGAAATGCCTAATGTCGTTTCACAGGACAAAACTTGCTTCTTCAGAGGCAACCAGTAACACATGAACCACACATTAACATCTTGTGCCAGTCAGCTGACAGCTGAAGATTCATATTACAACTTGTGATCAGAAACAGGAGGAGGGGGGGGGGGGGGGGGGGGATTAGTCAGGCTAAACTCAAAATACATACAGGATGCATTTCTTTGTTTTCCTTCTGTCCTGTGCGTATGTTAGCGGTAACATTTTGCAGTTAATTTGTTTCCAATTACTGGGTTAATGGGTTGTGCCTATTAACAGCTGAATTACCATCAATCCAATCGATACCATTCATCTGATCCAATTGTCTAGTGGGAATTCGATCATCAATGGGCACGATTAAAGAGACACTGAAGCGAAAAAAAAATTATGATATGTGTAGTACAGCTAAGAAATAAAACATTAAGATCAGATACATCAGTCTAATTGTTTCCAGTACAGGAAGAGTTAAGAAACTCCAGTTATCTCTAAGCAAACAAGCCATTAAGCTCTATGACTTTCAGGGCCCTTTTCCACTAGCGCGTTTGCGCTAGCTGAATTGCAAAACCGCAAACCGCTAGCGATTTTACAATCGCTACGGTTTGCTTTTTAACATAGGAATCGCGGTAGGTCATTTCCACTACCGCGATTCGTTTTTTACTTGATCGCGATTGTGCCGCGGAGCGACTTTTGCCGCGATTTTGCTATGCAGTGCATAGCATAGCAAAATCGAGGCCGCAAACGTCGGGAAAACGGCGGAATTGTGATTCAGCAATCGCTAGCATTCAGCGCGAACGCTAGCGACTGCTAGTGGAAAAGGGCCCTCAGGGCTGTTATCTGACTTTTATTATCTCAACTGTAAGTAAACAAATGTCTTTTTCTCTGCCAGAGGAGAGGTCATTAGTTCACAGACTGCTCTGAAAGAATCATTTTGAATGCTGAGTGTTGTGTAATCTGCACATATAATAGAATGATTCAATGTTAGAAAAAACACTATATACCTGAAAATAAAAATATGAGGATATTTTCTTTGCTGCTAATCTTCTAGTAATTATTCATAGTACACAACCAATTCACTATATCATATTTTTTTTCACTTCAGTGTCTCTTTAAACGGCTGCAAGATTGTACTGCTAAAGGGCACCTTTAATGATACAAGACGTTATCAGGGTTAAATACTTGATCAGACGTAATTTATGTAGGCTGGTGATTGCTCCACCCCACCAGGAATTGCGGCTATGGCAGGTTCTTTCTTCCTGAAGCTCTGGCTAGCCCCATTGTAGGTGGTTTCCGAAGAGCAAGAATGGGAGACAAAACACTGCAAAATGAAGACGTACTCAACTGCAATAGTCTAAATTGCACAGAAAACAAAACAAAACCCTACCTTGCAGAGAAAGTACATATGGAAAGAAGACCAGTGGACTCTGGAACTCCAAAGCTGTAACTTTTTTAAAGCATTGTACAATAAATTAGTCCCTAAATCCCACCTTGCATTGAGGCCCAGTGTCGAACTAGTGCCCAACTGCCCATACGAAAAATTCAGAGACCCTGGATAGGGTTCTATGACTATCTCCCTCCACACATTTTGGAAGCAAAGTACTCTAGTTCCTTGAAGAAAAAAAAGCTGATATGTTAGCCTGATGTACCCCATGAAAATGCTTTGCTACATAAGACATTGCTTGTGAGCCAAGCACATTCTTTAAAGTGTTCCGTCACCCTCAGGACTGATTCACACTAGAAGAGGTTTTTAAGCGCTAGAGATTTTAAAAGCTCATGCTACTGCAATACTATGGGGGATTTTTACAAACATGGCTCAGTGTGAACACACACATAGGATAACATTAGAAAGAGCTTTTAAAATCACAACGCTTTGAAAAGCTCTTAGGGCTCAGACAGGAATAGGCTCACGAGTAGTTACGAGTCCCTAAGGAATCAAATTCGTGATTTAAAGAAAACCTGAACTGAACATTAAAAGTCAAAATAAACATACACAAGTCATACTTACCTCCTGTGTAGTCTACTCCTCAATCTATTTTTCCTCTCCTGCATCCTGTATGTCCACTGTGATCAATGGAATTCTCCGTCCTCCATTTTGAAAATGGCTATTACCCCATAACAGCTTTCTACTCAGCACACTGTTTAACTGTAACATTACCCACTTGAGCCATAGGGAAACATGGACACATCAGTTCTCCTTCTCAGCTGTAACTGACAGCAACTGAAATATAACTGACAGCAGCTGATATATTTCAGTTCTGCCAAAATGTTGTCAGAACTGGAAGGCATCATTATAAGAAGAAAATGGTGAGCTTCTGAAAGGGACTGATGGCAAGGTAACTATGTAATGTTCATTTGAAGTTACCTTCTCTTTAAATGAGGCTTAATTGCCTAAGGTGTGCTGCTGGATCGGAAGGAGTAGGTTACTCATAAGTCCGTCATTCTCCCTGCGCTCCAAACAGCTTGCATGCGTCCTATTGGACGTGTTGCAAGCCACACTACGTGCACTTCTTCCTTCAAGCCGTCGGCCGCGTCTGGAGGGGGGGATGTTGTGCCAGCCATGTTCTCTAGCTCCCCCCTCCCTGAAAGGCAGTTGTGGCGCTCCTAGGTAGTGGATGCCTTGTGGGGGTGTCTGCACTGCCCTTCATTTCTTAGGGGGTACAAGGAGGCCTACACGCGGCACCGCTGTTGAGATGCAATGTTTATTGCGTGGGCCAACTCCTGCAGGAACAGCAGGTAGATAGTTTTAGGTCCTGCATATTCTGGTAGGCGAATGTAGCATGCAAACGCTTTGCCATTTTAATTAGTCAATTGACTTAAGGGATACTGTAGGGGGGTCGGGGGAAAATGAGCTGAACTTACCCGGGGCTTCTAATGGTCCCCCGCAGACATCCTTTGCCCGTGCAGCCACTCACCGATGCTCCGGCCCCGCCTCCGGTTCACTTCTGGAATTTCTGACTTTAAAGTCAGAAAACCACTGCGCCTGCGTTGCCGTGTCCTCGATCCCGCTGATGTCATCAAGAGCGCACAGCGCAGGCCCAGTATGGTCTGTGTCTGCGCAGTACACTCCTGGTGACATCGGCGGGAGCGAGGACACGGTAACGCAGGCGCAGTGGTTTTCTGACTTTAAAGTCAGAAATTCCAGAAGTGAACCGGAGGCGGGGCCGGAGCATTGGGGAGTGGCTGCGCCAACACAGGATGTCTGCGGGGGACCATTAGAAGCCCCGGGTAAGTTCAGCTCATTTTCTCCGACCCCCCCTACAGTATCCCTTTAAAGAGAAACTCCGACCAAGAATTGAACTTTATCCCAATCAGTAGCTGATACCCCCTCTTACATGAGAAATCTATTCCTTTTCACAAACGAATCATCAGGGGGCGCTGTATGGCTGATATTGTGGTGAAACCCCTCCCACAAGAAACTGAGTACGTACTCTTGGCAGTTTCCTGTCTTTGAACCTTGCTGCATTGTGGGAAATAGCTGTTTACAGCTGTTTCCAACTGCCAAAAAAACATGCAGTAGCTTCATCACCTGCCGACAGTAAAAATGGCACCGTGTAATAAATGTCAGAATGTAAATCAGGGATTTAAAAGATTTTACAATGGGCAAACACTGACTAAATAAATCATTTATACATAATTATTGTAAAAATTAAAGAGACACTGAAGCGAAAAAAAAATTATGATATTATGATTTGTATGTGTAGTACAACTAAGAAATAAAACATTAAGATCAGATACATCAGTCTAATTGTTTCCAGTACAGGAAGAGTTGAGAAACTCCAGTTGTTATCTCTATGCAAACAAGCCATTAAGCTCTCCGACTAAGTTAGTCGTGGAGAGGGCTGTTATCTGACTTTTATTATCTCAACTGTAAGTGAACTGTTTACTTTTTCTCTGCTAGATGAGAGGTCATTACTTCACAGACTGCTCTGAAAGAATCATTTTGAATGCTGAGTGTTGTGTAATCTGCACATATTATAGAATAATGCAATGTTAGAAAAAACACTATATACCTGAAAAAAGTATGAGAATATTTCCTTTGCTGCTAATCTTCTAGTAATTATTCATAGTACACAACCAATTCATTATATCATATATTTTTTTTTCGCTTCAGTGTCTCTTTAAGCACTTTTTTTATTACATTATTTTCACTGGAGTTCCTCTTTAGGGCAGCCAGTATTTAAGTTAGGAGTTGACTGGTCAGAGAACACATCCCTTTTTCTTGTGCAGTCCTCTGTCAGGATCTGCCAGCCGCATCCGCTTGAAAATCCGCGTGGCTAAACGTGCAGCAAAAGGCAGGGTCGGACTGGGACATCAAGGGCTCACAGAGGAAGTTTCAGCCTGGGGCCCGCCCCCCTCTCCTCCTCTCCCCCCCCCCCCCTCCCATTTTGGGCTCACATACACATGTACTCTAGAAATTTTCCATGACTTTATGGTAGGGAATAGATTTTGAGCAATTCTGAGGACAGTCTCCAATAGGGATATGTCCAAATCGAGCGAAACTAAATGGGTGTCACCACGCACTGGAACATCGGCATGGTCATGATGAGTCATGGGCAGACTTAAAAAAAAAAAATACAAAACACAAAATAAGTAGCGGTGTTATTCACAGAGATTAGGTCTGACCAGATACATTTTAGATAAAATATTCAAGTAGTTACATGCCTCATGATAATTCATAAAGTAGTCAAATGGCAGCAGATACCCCCACAAAATGCAATCAGGTTGACGGCAGATGCCCCCACAAAATGCAATCAGGTTGGCTGCAGATACCCCCACAAAATGCAAACAGGTTGGCTGCAGATACCCCCACACAATGCAATCAGGTTGGCTGCAGATACCCCCACACAATGCAATCAGGTTGGCTGCAGATACCCTCACACAATGCAATCAGGTTGGTGGCAGATACCCCCACACAATGCAATCAGGTTGGCGGCAGATACCCCCACACAATGCAATCAGGTTGGCTGCAGATACCCCCACACAATGCAATCAGGTTGGCTGCAGATACCCCCACACAATGCAATCAGGTTGGCTGCAGATACCCCCATACAATGCAATCAGGTTGGCTGCAGATACTTCCACACAATGCAATCAGGTTGGCTGCAGATACCCCCATATAATGCAATCAGGTTGGCTGCAGATACCCCCACACAATGCAATCAGGTTAGCTGCAGATACCCCCACACAATGCAATCAGGTTGGCTGCAGATACCCCCACACAATGCAATCAGGTTGGCTGCAGATACCCCCACACAATGCAATCAGGTTGGTGGCAGATACCCCCACAAAATGCAAGTCCCCCCCCCAGCTTGGAAGGGGGGTCAGCTGGCACAGATCAGTGGGGAAGCCTCCTCCCCCCCTCCCTCACCTAGGGCCCCCCCCCTTCCGCGCACCCCCCTCCTCCAGAAGTGCAGCCAGCAGCGAGCGGAGAATAGCTACAGAGCTTCAGATGATGCTATCTCCGCTCCGCTCCTCCGCATGCCGCTGCTGCTGCCTGGTCTCTGTCTCCTGTAGTGACGCTGTCCAATCACGCTCTCGCAGGAAGTACTGCGAGAGCGTGATTGGACAGCGTCACTGTAGGAGACAGAGACCAGCAGGGCAGCGGCATGCGGAGCAGAGCGGAGATAGCATCATCTGAAGCTCTGTAGCTATTCTCTGCTGGCTGCACTTCTGAAGGAGGGGGGTGCTCGGAAGGGGGGGCCCCTAGGTGAGGGGGGGGGAGGCTTCCCCCCCTCCCCGGCGCTCTGTGCCCAATTTCCCCCCTTCCAAGCTGTGCCCCCTCCCTCTTAGCTCTGGGGCCCCCAGGAGGCGGGGCAGTCGGGGCCCACCGATGGGACCTTCGGTGGTTCGGTGGCTCAGTCCGAGCCTGGCAAGAGGCCTCTTGCTGCACGTTTGCGGTTTGCTTAAAACCTCAAACCGCCGGTGTGCACCAGCCCATAGAGATACATTAGCCACGCAGATGCTGATGCGGATGCGGCCGCGGATCGCATACAAAATCCGCTCGGTGTGCACCCGGCAAATATCGGCTCTCTGCTCCCAAAACCGCTAGCGTTTTGACAATCTGCTAGCGGTTTTGGTGTGCACTGGGCCTCACACAGTCCTCTCCCAGCGCTTTGTCAGTTTGTCCTGTCACTGCGTCTTGTCAGTTTGTCCTGTCCAGTCATGTCAGCTCCTTGTCCACCAGTCCTGTCTCACCTGTCTTGTTAACCATGCCAGTTACAGTAACAGGTCCAATCATCCAGTCCTGTATTCCAGATTTACTGTCAGTCAACTCGGCATATTGCCTCCAGCTCTACTTCCATCTACCTCCAGGTAGATCTTTGTGATCCTTCTTCCCGCATCATAGGATTCACCCCTCCTGTTCTTCTAGTCACAAGTGGGGCAGTCCTGGGGGTTGTGACCTGGTGGGCACCAGGCAGCAAAGTATTCCGTCACCCACTAGTGGTGACCACCCATAAACCCTTGCGGGGAGCGCTGGTGAAGACCCGTGCTCACTAATGCTGGGCATACACGGCTGCTGGGAGGATTATCAATCGAGCCTGATGGCTCGATTGATAATATCCGACATGTCCAATACCACGCCGGATCGATAGTGTGCTCGATACCGGCAGGGAGAACAATAGAAGAAACCAGCGCCTGATTATCAGCCGCCCGCGGGGACGAGCGGGGATCGATCCGCGCGGACGGCGGGGATGCGCCGGCATCGAGCCAGCGGCTTGATTCGGCGCATAATCGCAGCCGTGTATGCCCGGCATTAGATTCCACGCCTCAGGGGTGTCCTCACCAATCACTGGTGCCGAGATCAACAGGACCTTGACAGGCTCACTTCCTATTGGATGACAGGACCTACAGTGCTAATTGGTGAGTTGTTTAGCAAGGTACTATATAAACAAATGCTCAGTGTCTTGTGTTTCATTCAGCAGCTATGCAACTTTGACAGAGAAGTTATCTGAAACAGCGGTCTGTCCGCTGAAGCTGTTGCTGTATCGGAGCTTTGATTACATTGGCGGTGCCGACAATCTTTTGCTATTGGACTGTGGGTCTCAAGGTGCAGAGACCAATATGTTGTGGCACACCTTCCCCTTTACTGTGTGCTGTTCCTTACAACTTGTTTTGCGGAAAATAAATATAGCAGCCACCATATCTCTCTCAGTTTAGGTGTACTTTTAAGTGCACCTGAACTGAACATATAGAGGCTGCCATATGTATTTCCTTTTTAAAGGAACCCGAGGTGTGAGACCTATGGAAGCTGTCATATATTTATTTCCTTTTAAACTATACTAGTTGCCTGGTAGTCCTGCTGATGTTTCTCGTCAGTAGGGTCTAAGGGCCAGTGCACACCAAAAACCTCTGCTAACGCTAGAGGTTTTTGAAGCAGATATTCAGAGCGATTCGTAGTCATGTTTAGCGAGGTTCTCTAAAAATGCCTAGTGTTTTTTTCAGCGTTTTTGTGTAGCAGATTTCATATATTGTTAGGGCTGGTGCACACCAGAGCGGTTCTGGAGCATTTTTTAAAACGCTTGCAGGGGAAAAATCGCTTGGCTAATGAAAGTGAATGGGATGGTGCACACCAGAGCGGTTCGTTTTTTCCACAAACACAAACTTGGGGGCTGCAGCATTTTTTAGATTTCTGAGGGGTTTTTTGCCTCAATGTTAAAGTATAGGAAAGTTGAAAACCGCTCTGAAAAACGCTACTTAAGAGCGGTTTCCAGGCGTTTTTGTTACAGAAGCTGTTCAGTAACAGCTTTACTGTAACAAAATATGACATCTGCTACACAGAAACGCTCCAAAAAACATGCCTAGAATCGCTCTGAAATCTGCTTCAAAAACCTCTAGCATTTTGCGATCTGCTAGAGGTTTTTGGTGTGCACTAGCCCTTACAGTAAAGCTGTTACTGAACAGCTTCTGTAACAAAAACGCTTTGAAAAACCGCTCTGATCTAGTGTTTTTCAGAGCGGTTTTCCACTTTCCTATACTTTATCATTGAGGCAGAAGAACGCCTCAGAAATCTAAAAAAAAATGCTGCAGCCCCCGAGTTTGCGTTTGTGGAAAAAAACTAACTGCTCTGGTGTGCACCAGCCCATTAAAGTACATTACTCAAGCTGTTTTCAAACAGCTAGCATTTTTAAAAAAATGCTCCAGAACCGCTCTTGTGTGCACCAGCCCTCAATCACACACCTGAAACAAGTATGCTGTTAATCTTGTCAGATTTGTCATAGACATCGGATCTGCATGCTTGTATCATTGTCTATGGCTTAAAGTACTAGAGGCAGAGGATCAGCAGGACAGCCAGGGGATGTGCATTATTTAAAAGGAAATAAACATGTCAGCCTCCATATCCCTCTCATTTCGGTTTCCCTTTAAACAATACCAGTTACCTGGCAGTCCTGCTGATCTCTTTAGCTGCAGTAGTATTGTCTGAATAACTGATTTGAAACAAGCATGCGCAGCTAATCCAGTCCGACATCAGTCAGAAACACCTGATTTGCATATGCTTCTTCAGGATCTATGGCTACAAGTATAAAGGCTCATACACACATCAGACTATAGTTTTTGGAAAATGAAAGATCACAGACCAATTTTACCCCCTTCCATGTAGTATGCGAGCCATACTCTACACAGTCTTTTCTATGGAGCTGAACTCCCCATCAGACAGAAATCTTTGCAAGATGCTGCACACACAGATGCTGTACAGACACAAAAGATCAGTATCTGCAAAAGATCTGTTCCTGCCAAAAATCCGTTCCTGCAAATTGCAATGATAGTCTATGAGATCTGCAGCAGAGGTGGCCTTAGAGTACGCGGGGCCTGGGGCGAGTGTCATATGCGGGGCCTAGAGACATATGCTGTGGATACACACGTTGTGGAAGCACACACTCTGTATAGGTTAGATAGGTAGGTGCCTCCAGTATAGGTTAGATAGGTAGGTGCCCCGCAGTATAGATTAGATAGGTAGGTGCCTGCAGTATAGATTAGATAGGTGCCCTGCAGTATAGATTAGTTAGGTAGGTACCCCACAGTATATATTAGATAGGTGCCAGCCTGCAGTATAGATTAAATAGGTGCCAGCCTGCAGTATAGCTTAGATAGGTAGGTACCTGCAGTATAGATTAGATAGGTGCCAGCCTGAAGTATAGGTTAGATAGGTGGCTGCAGTATAGATTAGATAGGTGCCAGCCTGCAGTATAGATTAAATAGGTGCCAGCCTGCAGTATAGATTAGATAGGTAGGTACCTGCAGTATAGATTAGATAGGTGCCAGCCTGCAGTATAGGTTAGATAGGTGCCTGCAGTATAGGTTAGATAGGTGCCAGCCTGCAGTGTAGATTAGATAGGTGCCAGCCTGCAGTATAGGTTAGATAGGTGGCTGCAGTATAGATTAGATAGGTGCCTGCAGTATAGGTTAGATAGGTGCCAGCCTGCAGTATAGGTTAGATAGGTGCCAGCCTGCAGTATAGATTAGATAGGTGCCAGCCTGCAGTATAGATTAGATTGGCTAATGGAAGGTATCGGGAAATCGCAAAGCACATGGAAAAGCGCTTTGTATAGCGATTTCCCAAGTGCTTTTAAGAATAAATACATTGTATTTATTGTTTTCCGGATCAAAGAGTTCACTTCCTGACTGGCATCAGAAAGTGAAAATCTAAATCGCTCAGCAAAAGCACTTGGGAAAGTGCTTACAAAACCGCGTTTCTAAGCTCAAAGCGCAGGGAAAAGCTCCTATGTCTGGCTTACAAATCTATACACTAGTCCTACCCCACCTACATCTCTGACCTGGTTAGAAGATACATACCGGGCTGCCCTCTCCATTCCTCCAGCTACTTCCTCCGAACCACCCCACACACTCCCATGCACAACTACAGGACTTCACTAGCCTTCCTGGCGGTAACCCCGAACGTAGTTCGGGGTAAGCCGCGCAGGAGGTTTTCTCAGGCCCTGCTCGGCGGATTTTCTTAATTTTTTTTTTGCTGGACGCAGCTAGCACTTTGCTAGCTGCGCCAGCACACCGATCACCGCCGCCCCGCGCCCGATCGCCGCTAGCCCTGGGCTCGCTACATGATATAAGAAAAAAAAAACTGCTGCGCTGCCTCCTGGCGGATTTTTTCATACCGCCAGGAGAGCTAGAGCAGCCCCCATCCTGTGGAACCCTCCCCCACTGCCGATTAGGTTTGCCTCTCCTTTAGCATCTTCAAACAAGCCCACAAAACTAACCTTTTCAAGAGGGCCAACCCTACCTCTCTCTGCCAATATCCTCTCCAATGCCCTAACTCTATGCCAATAACATCTTGATGCATCCCCCCTCTTATTGTGTCACCACCCCCTTCCTTTAGATTGTCAGCCTTTGGCAGCCCCTCTCTCCTTGTGTATCCTATACTTGATCGCGCACTCTACCCACAGAATAATGTGAACTTAAAGCGAATCCAAGCCGAAGCTCGGGTTCAAAATCCGATACTTACAATGAAGAGGGAAGCCTCAGAATCCTATTGATGCTTCCCTCGTTTGTTGGAAGCCTACCTCCACTTCGTGGCCATGCAAATCTTCCACATTCATGGCCATGCATTAGAACAACAACAAACAACATTTGTAAACCGCTTTTCTCCCATAGGACTCAAAGCACATAAGCATGGCTCAGACCAATAATTGGTTGATTGGTAAGTCGTGGTACAGAGGAAGAATTCTATAAGTCTGGAAATGCCAGGCTAAACAGTTGGCTTTTCAGTCTGGATTTGAATAGCTCATGGGATGGGGCTGTCTTTACTGGGTATGGTAGGGAGTTCCAAAGAGTAGGGGCAGCATGACAGAAAGCTCTGTCTCCAAAGGTTTTGAGGTGCACTCTGGGAGTGACCAAGTTTATAAAGCCTGCTGATCTGAGGTTGTGAGAAGTGTGGTGCAGCTTCAGCAAGTCCTTCATGTATCCAGCACCCAAATTGTGCAGTGATTTAAATGTCAGCAGTCCAATCTTAAAGAGTATTCTCCATTTTACTGGTAGCCAGTGCAGTGAGCGAAGGATCAGGGTAATGCGACAGTGGCGAGGCTGGTTTGTTAGCAATCTGTCAGCAGCATTCTGCACTAATTGCAGGCGGAGTAGGTCCTTTTTGGGGAGGCCTGCATAAAGGGCATTGCAGTAGTCCAGCTGTGATGTGATGAAGGCGTTAATTAGGGTTGGAAGATCCTCTGGGGGAATCAGATGGTTATGCAATGTAGTAGGAAGATTTGAATATGGCCGAAATTTGGTTTCTGAAACTCAATTCCCCATTGATTAGCACACCAAGGCTTCGCACAATGTTGGAGCTGTTTATGTCTGAATTCCCAATCCTTATTGGTGTTGATTTAGGATAGAGCTGTTTTGATGGCAAGCGCTGGCTTTGGACAACAAGGACCTCAGTTTTGTCAGCATTCAGTTTCAACCAGTTATCATTCATCCACGCCTGTAGCTCAGCTAAGCAAGAATTTATTTTTGGAGTAGGGTCTGTTCCACCAGGTTTGAAGTACAGGTATAGCTGCGTGTCATCGGCATAGCAGTGGTACATCAGGCTATGTTGTTGGATAATTGTACCAAGTGCTAACATGTAGATTGCAAACAGCAAGAGGGGATAGGATTGATCCTTGTGACACTCAACTCCACATTAGAAGCTCAAGCCCACCCGTGCATGCTCCGATAGGATTACCGACAATGCCTTGTCGCTAATCTTTGGTGGGTGCACTCAGTGACGGGAGACAGCAGACCACCAAGGGAAGCCTCAATAGGATCCTGAGGCTTCCCTCTCTGCAGGGTAAGTATCTGATTTTGTACCTGAGCCGATTCATTGGGACTACTACTCAAGTGCATGACCTGGCATTGTGTATCTTATTTAATTATTATCCAGCGTTGCACCAAGAGATCAATGTTCATACACATTCAATTGATTGGTGGTGCCATTTTTTTCTTCTATTAGTATAGTTTTGGATATATTGTCCAGTGGCTATTTGGTGGTGCCTCTCAACTACTAGTACACATGCTGTGTAGCAAATTGGCTAAAAAATTGTTTTATTTGTATACTCTATCCTAGATATCTCCAATTACTCTTTTGTGTATTCGTGAACCAGTTTCTCCTTGGAGGTTTTAGTGGTCTGGGCATCTAGAGCCCTCCTAAGCACGTTAGAAATAAGTTCTGCTTTCAAACGAGCTTCTTGTGTGAGAGGCCAACATGGCATACATGATATCTAAAGATGTGGATGAAGAAAAAGAAGTAGCTTTTGCTAGAGACTCCCAAGAAACTGGTAATAATGATTTATTAGAACTTAAAATGTTGTTTAAAAAACATGAGGCTTTACTCCACAGGCAGCTCAATTGAAAGTGGAACGTATCATTGTTGGAATCGTACCGTAAAGCAGGAGTTATACCTGGTGGATTACTGGAACGGGTTATGCCTGCAGAAAGCTTGTTAACTGAACGTTTTGTAAATAGGTGGAAAGAGAGGGCTCTGGCAAATTTGTAGAAATACTACAAATGATAGCCAAAGAGGAGAAATTACAATTGGAGGAAGTTACAGATGAGATTTCTGAAAGTGCAGAAGCACTTAACGAGCTCAGTAACCATGAGGCGTTTGGTGGCCTAAATGATATGTTGAAACAGTCAATTGAACGCAAACAGGCAGTGATCAAGCGACAAAAACGTGAGAAATTTCAGAAGGACTTGTCAGCATGGGATTCGGATGAGGCATTAAATCCAAGGAATCGGGTTAAAACTAAAAATAAGCGTAGAAGGAAAAGGAGGAATACGGGGTGGGGGGGCAGTACAGCAGGTGAACAGTCAGGGGAGGAGACAGATATATCGGTAGATTCTGCTACAAGCAAAAGATCGGTTTCCTTCTCTGGGCGAGATGAAATTATTGAAAGTACTAGAATTGAAAAAAATAAGAGGTAAAATAATTTATCTAGACGTAGAAAACCTAAAAAATCATCAAAAAACGATCTGTTGGTAGACACGGAACAGGAGAGTTCAGAGGAGGAGAGAGAGGAAGACACAGGAATGACAACATGCAGTGGTCAGCTACAGAAACAGAAGTAACAAGGGATGATGAGTCAGCAGGGGTGGTGATTAACTTGTCTAAGTTTTTAAATTGGAGGAAATACATGTTCGGGTGTTGGAGAGGGGCCTCTCTTTCTCACCGGCCACAAGGGGGGACTCGTTTGACATTTATAAAGATGTTTACTTGTTTGTAAGGAAAATAATGTTAAAACTTACCTATGGTAAGGGACAAGTAACGTCGAACGAGCCCCCTACGTATACAGGCCTATCTATGCAGGAGAGGGAGGCCCTTGCCAACCTTGAATCCCTATGGGATTAGGTTAATCCACCACCAGAGGATCTATTACTGGCTGCACCTGAAAATGTTAAGGGAGTTTTACCCGATCAAAACCTGTCTAAAGAAGAAATCCATCTACACGCCTCCTCTGAATCACAATAAATACCTGTCAGTACTCTTAGAAGCAGTGGAAAGGGATCTACGAGGTGGGGATTGGTCGATACCGGCTTCGGGGTACAAGTTGAATTTATGGCATTGGAGGAATTGTGGAAAGCCCAAGGTGTCATTATAAAGCCAAGTGACAAAGGCGGCAACATAGTCTTGCTTGATGAGGAAGACTATGTGTGCGAAGCCAATAGACAACTAGGTGACTCGGATATGTACCAGAGGCTGGGTCTGGACCCTTTCCCACAAATCAAACAAAAAGTTAATGACCTCTTGGACGAGGCCCTATATACGGGAGTAATCGACCAAAAAGAGTGTGAATAGACGAGAGTAGAAGAATATAATATAACCACAATCTACTTTATCCCCAAAGTTCATAAGCGATTGCCCAACCCTCCAGGATGCCCAATAGTATCCAGAAAATGGGGGTCCTACAGAACGTCTAGGTCAATACATTGATAGTCGATTGAAGCCTATTGTGCTGTCACTTCCGTCCTTTGTGCTTGACACTGGCAACCTTTTGCGCACTCTATCTGACTTTGTGATCCCGTCAGGATCCCTCCTAGTGAGTATCGACATGGAGTCATTGTACACGTCGATTCCTCACCAGGAGGGACTTAAGGCTCTGGAGTTCTATACATATGAACATTACCCACAAGCATATGCCCATAATGCCTTTGTGGTGGAGGCCATGCATTTAATTTTAGGGAACAACTGTTTCTCTTTTGCAGGCCAGCACTACAAGCAAGTCCGGGGAACTTCAATGGGTGCGTCATGCGCCCCGATGTACGCTTGCCTTCATTTAGGGCTATGGGAGTGACAAGTGGTTTACCGGGACGAGGAGTGAGGATGGAGTTGCACTGTGGGTGAGGTATATGGATGATGTGCTGGTGGTATGGAGAAAAGGTGTGGCTGATCTTGAGCGTTTTGTCGGTCGATTGAACGACGTTGAAAGAAATATAAAACTTACTTATAACTATGGCGGTGCAAATCTGTCATTTTTGGATTTGCTATTGACAATAAGTGACAATAAGATTGTAACGTCATCGTATCGAAAACCGACGGCGGGAAATAGCCTCCTCCATGCCACCAGCCATCATCCAAGTCATCTACCCACACAAAGTACTGCGTAGAGCCCTGAAGAAGGCATGGGGTAGAAAGAGGGATGAGCTCCTAGACAGGACTAATAAGCCTATACGGGGAGATGAGGGTGCGCAGAAAAACTTTGACAAAGTCAGGTTGATATCTACGTATGGGGCCCATTGGGGAAAAATCCATGAAATGTTAGACTGTCATTGGCATATACTTACAGGTTCAGCAGAGATAGCAGAGATTATAGACCCAATTCCTAAGGTTACAGCAAGGCAAGCAACAAATTTAAAAGATTTGTTGGTCAGCAGTGAATACAGGAGAAGTCCAGCACCAACTACATGGCTAAATAGGACCCCGACTTTGGGCATGTATAGGTGTGGTAATTGCAAGGCCTGTTCCTATGTATATAAGGCCCAAACATTTTGGGACAGTGGTGGATCAAAGGAGTATAAAATTCAATCATTTATTAATTGCAATACCGAGTATGTAGTATATATGGTCACATGTCCTTGTGGCCTTATGTACATAGGGATGACGGAGGGAGCCTTGAAGTCCCGAATACTGGAGCATATGTGCAACATTGTAAACAAAAATATGGACACGACTCTGGGAAGACACTATGCAGAGAATCATGGGTCCAGATTGCGAGGTACCCTATTTAAGGGGATCTATAGGTTGAAGATTTCGGGGAGAGGGGTGATTGGAGAAATGAACTTCTCTGCAAAGAGAGCATGTGGATTTTTAAATTGCAGACACTGTCTCCATGCGGCCTCAACTATGAGTTTAGTCTTAAACCTTATTTAAAAAAAGTGGTATATAGGAATTGGACTATGCCTGCCAACTGATGTGAGCTTGCTATGAGCATGGAAAGATGTACTAAGAAGCTGCCTATATACTACGAGGTCTGTTATGCTGTGATTGCACTGTAAATAGTACTCAACCTGTGAAGAAACTCGGGAAGGGTCACGTGTGCATAGGAAGGAGGAGCTATAGCACGACGGAGGTATAAGGATAGTGTAATACTAGCCCAATCCACATACTGACGAATAACCCAGAGGGCGGGAACCGCGTAGATGGGCGGAGACTATGCGTCACTGCTCTACTGACTGCACACTAGCTGCCTTGAGATATGCAAGTGTTGCTGGCGTCTCTGGCGTCCTGACGAGGCAGTGAGACGATGTGACTTTTGTGAAGGCTGATGTGAGCGAACTCTGGCTGCACCAGCGGTGGAACACAGGTCGCAGGAACTCAAGCCTCATACTGGTGGCACAGACGGGCGGACTATAAGCGTGGGTACTCACTGAAAATTATCAAACGGCAGAGGTGGTGAGACACACTATTGCTGAACCTTCTCCATTAAGTATACTGTGGTAGCAAGGGTAGAAGAAGCTTGAACGCTTAATGTTTGTTGCTGAACTCTTACCAACGCTGCTATGCAGGTGGATTCCCTGGCTGCCCTCTATGGGGTGCTTAGTTGGTGAAGCTTTACCCGCTTTTGACTGTGGCCACTGAAGTATGCGTGGGCGCCCTGGCTGGATGGCAGTGTGGTTGAGTGTGTGCAAAGCTGGCTTAGGCCCCATACACACATCAGACCATAGTCTTTTGAAAATGAAAGATCACAGACCAATCTTACCACCCTTCATGTAATATGAGAGCCATACCTTCACAGTCTTTTCTATGGAGCTGAACTCCCCATCAGAAAAAATCTTTGCAAGATGCTGCACACAAACATGCTGTACAGACACAAAAGATCAGTAGCTGCAAAAGATCTGTTCCTGCTAAAAATCCATTCCTGCAAATTGCAATGATAGTCTATGAGGTCTGCAGATCATCATACACACATGATTTAACTGACATTCATCTGCAGATCAGATCCACCAGGATGGATTTTCAGATCTGCGGATCTGCAGATGAATGTCAGTTAAATCATGTGTGTATGATGATCTGCAGATCTCATAGACTATCATTGCAATTTGCAGGAATGTTTTTTTGGCAGGAACAGATCTTTTGCAGATACTGATCTTTTGTGTCTGTACTGCATCTGTGAGTGCAGCATCTTGCAAAGATTTTTTTCTGATGTGGAGTTCAGCTCCATAGAAAAGACTGTGTAGAGTATGGCTCTCATACTACATGAAGGGTGGTAAGATTGGTCTGTGATCTTTCATTTTCCAAAGACTATAGTCTGATGTGTGTATGAGCCTCTAGACTAGGTTAGATAGACCTGTGCTGTATGCACAATCATGATGCACAGTCTTTCAGCAATTTTTTAAATTGGTTTTAAAGTTGGCTAATTTTTGCATGCAATTAAGCTTACGTGCACAGTTTTGGAATCTAAATAATTTGATCTATTTGGCAATCACATTGTGAACCCTGGCCGTATGTATATAGTGATAGAGCCGAGATTTGAACCCTGGTCGCCTGTATCAGAGGCAGAGCCCTACACCATTACAAGATTGTGGTGTGTTGCCCCCTCCACCTTGCAGAAAAAGCCCTATGACTTGTCTATATCTGATATAGAAAAGGCCAGGACTATTTTCTGCAAGTATGCAGAGCTATGCACCGGAAAAAAGCTGATACAGGGTTCCAGTGAGGGCTGGTTCACACTGCGGGAGCTTTTTAAGCACATGTGATTTGAAAAGCTCTTGCTAATGCAATTCTAAGGGTGATTTTTATAAAACCATATTGCTCAAGTTAGAACACACACATAGCATTACATTAGCAAGAGCTCTTAAAATCTCATGTGCTTAGAAAAAGCTCTTGCACTGTGAACCAGCCAGCAATTATTGGCCCCTGCGGTCCAATTCACACTTATAAACTAAAATCGCGATCTCAGTCGCATAGCGATTTTGCATGACTTTTTCGGCGATTTTTCAGCAATTGCATTTTGTGATTCTCATTCTAGTAAAATGTTGCATGCAACGCATTTGCAATCGGCGATGATTGTAAACATGCCGCAATTGCTGCCGTGAGAGTAATCCCATAGGATAACTTGTGCAACGCTTGTTATCAGCAAAGCCCGAAAACAAGGGAGAAAAGTGCCCGAGTGTGAATGGACCCTTAACCACCCTGGCGTTCTATTAAGATCGCCAGGGCAGCTGCATGAGGGGTTTTTTTAAATAAAAAAAAAAATATTTCATGCAGCCAACTGAAAGTTGGCTGCATGAAAGCCCACTAGATGGCGCTCCGGAGGCGTTCTTCTGATCGCCTCCGGCGCCCAGAATAAACAAGGAAGGCCGCAATGAGCGGCCTTCCTTGTTTTGCTTAGATCGTCGCCATAGCGACGAGCGGAGTGACGTCATGGACGTCAGCCGACGTCCTGACGTCTGCCGCCTCCGATCCAGCCCTTAGCGCTGGCCGGAACTATTTGTTCCGGCTGCGCAGGGCTCAGGCGGCTGGGGGGACCCTCTTTCGCCGCTGCTCGCGGCGGATCGCCGCAGAGCGGCGGCGATCGGGCAGCACATGCGGCTGGCAAAGTGCCGGCTGCGTGTGCTGCTCTTTATTTCATGTAAATCGGCCCAGCAGGGCCTGAGCGGCACCCTCTGGCGGTAATGGACGAGCTGAGCGCGTCCATACCGCTAAGGTGGTTAAAGGATACCCAAACTGAAATGTGACATAATGAGATAGACATGTATATGTACAGTGCCTAGCACACAAATAACTATGCTGTGTTCCTTTTTTTCTTTCTCTGCCTGAAAGAGTTAAATATAAGGTATGCAAGTGGCTGACTCAGTCCTGACTCAGACAGGAAGTGACTGCAGTGTGACCCTCACTGATAAGAAATTCCAACTATAAAACACTTTCCTAGCAGAAAACGTCTTCTGAGGGCAAGAAAGAGGTAAAAAGGGGGAATTTCTTATCAGTGAGGGTCACACTGTAGTCACTTCCTGTCTGAGTCAGGACTGAGTCAGCCACTTACATACCTGGGGCTCGATTCACAAAGCGGTGATAACCCAGTTAAAGACTTTAGGCGTGATAACCATTTTTATCATGCCTAAACTCAGTTTAGGAATGTTAAGTTTAGGCATGATAAGTTTAGGCATGATAAGTTTAGGCATGATAAGTTTAGATAAATTTAGATCGCGTGCAAAGTCCCGCACGCAAAGCAGCGCCATTAAACTCTATGTAAAGTGCACCAGATTTTTGCTAGCGCAAAACTTTTGATCAGCGTTGCACTGCGGTGCTAACCCAGTTGGTGCTTAAACTTATCACGTCTAAAAACTTATCACACCTAAACTTATCATGCCTAATCTTATCACACCTAAACTTATCACACCTAAACTTATCATGCCTAAACAGAGTTTAGGCGTGATAAAGGGCTTTTCACTAGCGTGCTAACTGTTAGCACCGCTTTGTGAATCAGGCCCCTGATATTTAACTCTTTCAGGCAGAGAAAGAAAAAAAGGAACACAGCATATTTATTTGTGTGCTAGGCACTGTACATACACATGTCTATCTTATTATGTCACATTTCAGTTCAGGTATCCTTTAAGGACTAGAGACTTGATCACTGTGATTGGCTCCAGTGGCTGCAGGTGCTCACAGCCCTGGGTGTATCCATGGATAGGGGTGCCGCTGTGGTGCTTAGCCACTGTGTTCTTCTATCTGGGACCCTTCTCTACTCACAGTGCTGTCTGTAAATAATCAGCACCGGGTGTTAAATTACCTAAGTACGCTACTGATTGGCTCACAGTAATCATGGGGTCTGGTGACAATTAAATTGGCTCTTGACAGAGATACAGAGCTCTGCTAGCAGCGTAGCGAGAGCGCTACAGTGACACCATCACCTGGGTTACAATCACATGGCATATTGTGATCGGAACTCAGAAGAGGATGTCGGCATTGCAACGCTGCCAGTGGAGGAGAGGAGAAGCTGATCCAGCCTCCCGGAACAAGTACAGTAAATATATTATTTATGTAAATATAATATTACAGCTCCCAGCGCTGGTATGCATACTCTGCCAGGCTGGGTAAGGCACTCTTACCCTGTGGCAGAAAAAAAAAGTTGGCCCTGCAGCGCATATATAGTTTTGCTATATTTGTTTACTAAAAGGTTAATGCAGTTTGAAAATGGACCAATAACATTTTGCCAAGGTAGAATTTGGTCTATTTTCAAGCTGCAAAAATTCATAATTTGCAACTCTCCTCAAATTATCTGTGTAGTATATTAACCCTTTCCACTCGTATGTCCCGCATAGCGAAATCCGCGTTCCTGTCGTATGTCCTATGCAGGACATTTTTCAGCGGCGGTTTGCGGCGCATCTGGCCGCATGGAAACCCCGATCCAGTGGGCATGTAAAACTACATGCCCAAATAGATGGTACCCCCCTCCCCTACACAGGAAGTGGGTGATCAGCCCTGGCAGGAAGTAGCAGCATCAACTCTGCTTTGTTGACGCTGACTGTTCCTGCTTTTCTGCATGGCATTTTTAACCTGTTCCTGGCAGATTCCTGTTAGATTCCTTGCAGATTACTGGCCAATTACTTCTGGTTGATACCTGGCTGATCCCTTGCAGGTTTTTACATTCAGATTTCTTGCAGATCTATTCCAGATTCCTGTCAGATTACTTTTGACAGGTTCCTGACAGATCCCTTGCATATTCCTTCTTGCAGATCCCTTGCATATTCCTTCTTGCAGATCCCTTGCGGTTATTTTTTTTTTTTAATATTCCTTGCAAATTCCTTACAAGGGCATCCTCTGCAGCAGGTAAAAGAAAAATGACAGCGTTTGAGGTGGCACAGCGGATTATGAATGACAGCAGCTCAGAATCAGATGTGCAGGATTCTGGTGATGACAGTGACTATACTGTCACTGATGATGAGGATTATTGCTACAGTGATGACACTGATATTGACGAGGCTGATGAAAGTGGGCAAGCTGATGAAAGTGGGGAGCCTGCTGAAAGTGGGGAGGGTGATGGTGATCACAGAAAATGGGCAAGCTTCTCTCCTACCAGTGACTGCTTGCTGCATAATTTTCCCTTTACTGTGTGTAATACAGGGGTATAACTGCCTGTAGCTAATGTTCCAGAAACTGTCAGTGGGTTTTTTGAGCTTTTTTTTACACCGGCCCTTTTAGAAGAAATTATTAAAGAAACAAATTATTATGCCAAAAGGAAGTTGACGGTTCCTTACAAGAAGGGTGGTTTCCCTCTACTCTTAAAGAAGCAATCGTCAGGCCACTACTCAAGAAACCATCCTTAGACCCAGATGCTCTAAACAGCTACAGACCTGTCTCAAACCTCCCCTTTCTGGGAAAAGTTATTGAAAAGGCTGTCTACCTCCAACTTGAAGCCAGGCTCTCCAGAAACAACATCCTTGACACTCTTTAATCTGGCTTCAGGAAATATCACAGCTGTGAAACAGCCCTCACCCAGATTTGCAATGATCTGCTCATTGCAAGAGACAAGGGTCAATGTTCCATCCTGATTTTGCTCGACCTCTTAGCGGCTTTTGACACAGTCGATCATGAAATCTTGCTCAACAGGCTACAAGAGTACTGTGGCATAGATGGCATTGTTCTCCGGTGGTTCAACTCCTTCCTGGCTGGCAGAACACAAAGGGTAGCCTTAGGGCCCTTCCTCTCCAAACCTGTACCACTAAAATACGGTGTACCTCAGGACGCAATATTATCCCCTTTACTTTTCACCATATACATGCTGCCACTTGGAGAAATCCTACAAAAACATGGCCTGACATATCATTGCTATGCTGATGACACCCAGCTATATTTGTCATTCAATCCTGCCGTCACAGACCCTACTCCACAAATAAACGCTTGCTTAGCTGAGCTTCAGGAGTGGATGAATAATAATTGGCTAAAACTTAATGCTGACAAAACTGAGGTTCTTGTTATCGAGGGTCAGGGCTCAACAGCAAAGCAGCCTCAGTCTCAACCAACACCGCTAAGGATAGGGAGCTCAGACCTGAACAACTCAGACAGTGTGCGCAGCCTGGGAGTACTGATTGATGGGAAATTAAGCTTCAGGAATCAAATCTCAGCTGTTGTGAAACATTCCTATAGCAAGGATTAAACACCTAATTCCTTCAGAGGATCTTCCAACCCTAGTTCATGCCTTCGTCACATCAAGGTTAGACTACTGCAATGTCCTCTACACAGGCCTTCATAAGAAAGACCTACGCCGCCAGCAAGTAGTACAGAATGCCGCCGCAAGGCTGTTAACGAGCTAACCCTGCCATTGCCACATAACTCCAACCCTGTGCTCACTCCACTGGCTACCGATAAAATGGAGAATTCTGTTTAAGATTGGCTTACTGACATTCAAATCCTTGCACAATCTGGGCCCTGGATACCTGAAGGACTTGTTGCAACTGCATCACACCCCCCACAATCTTAGATCAAAAGGACGTAACACCTTGGTCACCCCCAGAGTCCACCTCAAAACCTTTGGAGACAGAGCCTTTTGTCATGCTGCCCCTACACTTTGGAACTCCCTGCCACACCCAATCAGGACAGCTCCATCCCTGGAAGCATTTAAGTCTAAACTGAAAACCTACCTCTTCAGTCTGGCATTCATGAACATCTGACTATCTCCTCTGTAACACAACCCAGCCTGCAACCCTGTATCGACCTGAGACACAACTATGCACTTTGAGTCCTATGGGAGAAAAGCGCTTTACAAATGTTATTGTATTGTATTGTAAGTAATAAAATAACCCTCCTTCACCCAGATCCATCTAGAGGAGCTGGACTGATGTTACTATGCAGAAAATAAAGGCATACTTTGGAGTAATTCTTAGGATGGAACTGCAAGAAAGGGGATCTATCCAGGATTTTTTCTTAACTCGGTGGATCAATTACACCCCCTTTTTTGGAGATATCTTTTCTCGTGAGCGATTTAGTCGGATCCATTAGATGCTACATGTTTCTCCACCCATCAGTGGTCCTGAAGGCCCTCAAACTAGGGGTTGGAAGGTCAGGAACTTGACTGAGCATATGAAAGAAAGATGCAGAAGTCTGTTTATACCCCATAGGAATGTAGTGATTGACAAAAGCACAATTAGTTTTAAAGGAAGAACAAAGTACAAGATGTACAATCCTAAGAAACCAAGCAAGTGGGGCCTACGAGTGTTTTCTATGGCTGATTGTGAGACTGGATACCTCTTTGCATTTGAACCGTATTATGGATCTGCAACTACGGAAAGCTTGCCAAGGCCAAACTTGCCATTTTCAGCTCGCATTGTCCTTCACCTTTGTACAAATCTGAAACAAGCCACTCCTGGGCATGGATACCATTTATTTACAGATCGAATTTATACCAGTCACATATTGGCACAAGAGTTACTAAAAGAAAAAATTCACATAACTGGAACGGTCATGCCCAATCGTAGAGGTCTACCTAGTGAAATAAAAAAACTGCAACTGAAGAGTTGTGAAGTTTGTGCTTGGAGACTTGACAGTGAAGTGATGGTATTGGCATGGAAGGATAAGCGTATTATACACATGCTTAGCACTTTCTACCCTGCTACTACAACAACACAGCAGAGAAGAATGAAAGAGAGTGACTGAAAATGTTGAGAAGTCCACAGCAGTCGTACAAGATACTAAACACATGGGAGCGGTTAACCGATTTGATCATTACACCAGTAGTTACTCTTTCAACAGGAAGTCAGTGAAGTGGTGGAGGAAGACCTTTTTTTGGTTGTTGGAGCTGGCAGTAGTGAATAGCTTTATAATTTACAACCAGTTGCATCCTCATGAACAAAAGGATCACATCAGCTACCGCAAGAACCTAATTCTTGAGTTGGTTCGCGAACAACGAGCCTCTAGGCCTTAGTGGAGATATGGCCACCCTTCTTCATTGGACGTGGAGGAGCGTCTAAATGGCATCCAGCATTTTATTGCTAATAATCCCGATCGAAACACCAAAGATTGCACATTGTGCAGTGACAGGAAGACACCAGGTGGCAGGCGAAAAAACACCTATTATTGCGAAACTTGCTCACGCAGGCCAGGGTTAGGGTGCATACATACATCAGACCATAGTCTTTGGTAAATGAAAGATGACAGACCAATTTTACCCCCTTCCATGTAATATGAGAGCCATACCTACACAGTCTGTTCTATTGAGCTGAACTCCCCATCAGGTAGAAATCTTTGCAAGATGCTGCACACAAAGATGCTGTACACATTCAAAAGATCAGTATCTGCAAAAGATCTGTTCCTGCAAAATGGTGTGTGTGTGTGTGTGTGTGTGTGTGTGTGTGTGTGTGTGTGTGTGTGTGTGTGTGTGTGTGTGTGTGTGTGTGTGTGTGTGTGTGTGTGTGTGTGTGTGTGTGTGTGTGTGTGTGTGTGTGTGTGTGTGTGTGTGTGTGTGTGTGTGTGTGTGTGTGTGTGTGTGTGTGTGTGTGTGTGTGTGTGTGTGTGTGTGTGTGTGTGTGTGTGTGTGTGCGTGTGTGTGCGTGTGCGTCCTTTTGGCCCACCTTTATAGTCCACAAAGAAGTCAGCTTATACTTCAGTATACAGGGAGTGCAGAATTATTAGGCAAGTTGTATTTTTGAGGAATAATTTTATTATTGAACAACAACCATGTTCTCAATGAACCCAAAAAACTCATTAATATCAAAGCTGAATATTTTTGAAAGTAGTTTTTAGTTTGTTTTTAGTTTTAGCTATTTTAGGGGGATATCTGTGTGTGCAGGTGACTATTACTGTGCATAATTATTAGGCAACTTAACAAAAACAAATATATACCCTTTTCAATTATTTATTTTTACCAGTGAAACCAATATAACGTCTCAACATTCACAAATATACATTTCTGACCTTCAAAAACAAAACAAAAACAAATCAGTGAACAATATAGCCACCTTTTTTTGCAAGGACACTCAAAAGCCTGCCATCCATGGATTCTGTCAGTGTTTTGATCTGTTCACCATCAATATTGCATGCAGCAGCACCCACAGCCTCCCAGACACTGTTCAGAGAGGTGTACTGTTTTCCCTCCTTGTAAATCTCACATTTTATGATGGACCACAGGCTCTCAATGGGTTTCAGATCAGGTGAACAAGGAGGTCATATCATTAGTTTTTCTTCTTTTACACCCTTTTTTGCCAGCCACGCTGTGGAGTACTTGGACACGTGTGATGGAGCATTGTCCTGCATGAAAATCATGTTTTTCTTGAAGGATGCAGACTTCTTCCTGTACCACTGCTTGAAGAAGGTGTCTTCCAGAAACTGGCAGTAGGACTGGTAGTTGAGCTTGACTCCATCCTCAACCCGAAAAGGCCCCACAAGCTCATCTTTGATGATATCAGCCCAAACCAGTACTCCACCTCCACCTTGCTGGCGTCTGAGTCGGACTGGAGCTCTCTGCCCTTTACCAATCCAGCCATGGGCCCATCCATCTGGCCCATCAAGACTCGCTCTCATTTTATCAGTCCATAAAACCTTAGAAAAATCAGTCTTGAGATATCTCTTTGCCCAGTCTTGACGTTTCAGCTTGTGTGTCTTGTTCAGTGGTGGTCATCTTTCAGCCTTTCTTACCTTGGCCATGTCTCTGAGTATTGCACACCTTGTGCTTTTGGGCACTCCAGTGATGCTGCAGCTCTGAAATATGGCCAAACTGGTGGCAAGTGGCATCTTGGCAGCTGCACACTTGACTTTTCTCAGTTCATGGGCAGTTATTTTGCGCCTTGGTTTTTCCACACGCTTCTTGCGACCCTGTTGACTATTTTGAATGAAACGCTTGATTGTTCGATGATCACGCTTCAGAAGCTTTGCAATTTTAAGAGTGCTGCATCCCTCTGCAAGATATCTCACTATTTTTGACTTTTCTGAGCCTGTCAAGTCCTTCTTTTGACCCATTTTGCCAAAGGAAAGGAAGTTGCCTAATAATTATGCACACCTGATATAGGGTGTTGATGTCATTAGACCACACCCCTTCTCATTACAGATATGCACATCACCTAATATGCTTAATTGGTAGTAGGCTTTCGAGCCTATACAGCTTGGAGTAAGACAACATGCATAAAGAGGATGATGTGGTCAAAATACTCATTTGACTAATAATTCTGCACTCCCTGTATAGTATTCCTCCACCGTGTCCTTATAAGTATTATGTATTTATATACCACTAGCGATGGCTCGCACCTCAGATTTTCGGTTTGCGAACCTCGAACTTCCGCAAAAGTTTGTGAACCTGCGAACTCGGCGAACCACAATAGACTTCAATGGGCAGGCGAATTTGAAAAAATACAAACACTGTTTCTGGCCACAAAAGTGATGGAAATGATGTTTCAAGGGGTCTAATACCCTGGAGGGGGGCATGGCGGAGTGGGATACACGCCAAAAGTCCTGGGGAAAATTACGGATTTGATGCAGAGCAGGGTTTTAAGGGCAGAAATCACATTGCATTTCTAAATTGGAGGCATAAAGTGCTTGAAAACCTCTTGCGTGTGTAGACATGGATCAACAGGTAGTGTAAGTAGTGTACTGCTTCACACTGACAGACCAAACTCACTGTGTTATGCCCTGCAAACAGCTGTTTCTGGAGCTGTTTCTGTAGTGATGGCTGTGATGGACTGGTGCGCACGATGGCGAGAGTGCAGGCGATGGCGGTTTTCAAGCCCATATGGTCGGGTTGAGGTAGCTCAATGACAGAACAACAGTGACTGTCCAGCTGATCGAATTTGGTCTGTCCACAATGAAGCAACGACCTTATTATCTTGGGTGTGCCCCCCAACACACCCATATAGGTCATTGCTTCATTGTGATACGCAAGCCCCTTCACCGCGGCAAGGTAACGATCACGAAGGGGAATTGACACATGTACATGCCTTTTGTTTTGTTGTTGCAGCCGTAGTGCAGCCAGAAAAATTAGGCAGGCATGTACACGCACCAGAAAAATGATTATTTTTGTCAGCAGCCGCTGCTAGTAGCTGCCTTAAAAATTCAGGAATCCACCTGGCGTCCTGTACCCTGTTGGTGGTGGCGGAGAAGGCAGTCAAGTGGCCTGCAGGCAGAGATTCTGTGTGGGGACCGACTTAGTCTTGGGACAGGCAGCAGCGGCTGGCAGGCAGAGATGCTGTGTGGGGACTGACTTAGTCTTCGGGCAGGAAATAGCCCTCCGGGATCCATGCCTCATTCATTTTGATAAAGGTGAGGTACTGAACACTTTTTTGACCTAGGCGACTTCTCTTCTCACTGACAATGCCTCCAGCTGCGCTGAAGGTCCTTTCTGACAGGGCGCTTGAGGCAGGGCAAGCCAGAAGTTGGATGGCAAATTGTGACAGCTCTGGCCACAGGTCAAGCCTGCGCACCCAGCAGTCCATGGGTTCATCGCTGCTCAGAATGTCTATATCCGCACTTAAAGAGACTCTGTAACATCAAAAAGATCCCCTGGGGGTACTCACCTCGGGTGGGGGAAGCCTCAGGATCCTAATGAGGCTTCCCACACCGTCCTCTGTCCCACGGGGGTCTCGCTGCAGCCCTCCGAACAGCCGGCGACAGACCCGACTGTCAGTTCAATATTTACCTTTGCAGGCTCCAGCGGGGGCGCTGTGGCTGCTTTCGGCTCGGAACTAGACGGAAATACCCGATCTCCGTCGGGTCCGCTCTACTGCGCAGGCGCCGGAGACTTGTGCCTGTGCAGTAGAGCAGACCCGACGACGATCGGGTATTTCCGCCTACTTCGGAGCCGACAGCCACCAGAGCGCCTGCGCAGGAGCCGGTAAAGGTAAATATTTACGTCGCCGCTGTACGGAGGGCTGCAGCGAGACCCCCGAGGGACGGAGGACGGCGTGGGAAGCCTCATTATGATCCTGAGGCTTCCCCCACCCGAGGTGAGTACCCCCAGGGGACATTTTGATGTTACAGTTCCTCTTTAAGGCCAGGTAGTCGGCTACCTGCCGGTCAAGGCGTTGGTGGAGGGTGGATCCGGAAGGGCTAAGGCGAGGCGTTGGACTAAAGAATGTCCTCATGTCCGACATCACCATGAGATCGCTTGAGCGTCCTGTCCTTGCCTGCGTGGACATGGGAGGAGGAGGAAGATTACTGGCAGTGGCACCTTTATTCCGTTGTGCTGTGACATCACCCTTTAATGCACTGTAAAGCATACTTGCCAGCTTGTTGTGCAAGTGCTGCATCCATTCTGCCTTCTGATAATTTGGTAACATCTCCGCCACTTTGTGCTTATACCGAGGGTCTAGTAGCATTGCCACCCAGTACAGGTCATTCCCCTTGAGTTTTTTATACGGGGGTCCCTCAACAGGCTGGCCAGCATGAAAGACCCCATCTGCACAAAGTCGGATGCCGACCTACTAGCCATCTCCTCTTGCTCTTCCTCAGTGATGTCAGGTAAGTTCTCCTCCTCCCCCCAGCCACGAACAGTACCATGAGAAAAGTGAGCAGCACAAGCCCCCTGCGACGCCTGCTGCGGTTGTTCTTCCGCCTCCTCCTCAAAAAAGCCACCTTCCTCATCTGACTCCTCTTCCCCAGATGACTCCTCCTCCTCTGTGCTGCCGCAGGTGTTGATGACAAATCTGGTTCTAGTCGTGATGTTTCCAACATCTCTTCCTCCTCTTCCTGTTCACGCTCCTCTCCAGCTTGATCCACCACTCTACGCACGGCACGCTGCATATAGGATCAAGTCGCTGATGGCGCCTTCACTGCGACTCACCAGGTTTGTCACCTCCAAACGGATGCCTGAGCCTGCAGGCATTACACATTAGTGGCCAGTACTTCGGCCAGAAAAGCCCCAGCTCCCCAGAGCATGACCTTTCACTGTAGTTGTACAGATACTCGTTGACGGCTTTCTCCTGTTGTAGCAGGCGGTCAAACATGAGGAGCGTTGAATTCCAGCGAGTCAGGTTATCGCAAATCAAGCGCCTCACCGGCAAATTATTTCTCCGCTGAATATCGTCCAAGCGCGCCATGCCCGTGTAGGAACGCCTGAAATGTCCACACACCTTCCTGGCTTCTGGGCCTCCTGTAAGCCTGGGTACTAAGACACAAATCTTTGGATTATAAGATTGAGCACATGTGCCATGCAAGGTACATGTGTCAACTTCCCCAAACTCCAAGCCGAAATGAGATTGCTGCCGTTGTCACGTTCATCTCCAGTTGGTGCGGGGTCAGCCACTGATCCACCTGTTTGTTCACAGCAGCCAGGAGAGCTGCTCCAGTGTGACTCTCAGCTTTGAGGCAAGACATGTCCAAGATACAGTGACACTGTCGTGCCTGGCATGCAGCATAGGCCCTGGGGAGCTGGGGGTGTGTAGTTGTAGAGAAGATCGCAGCACCAGTAGAGTGGCACTGCCACACAGCCGAGGAGGAGGACGACAGCGAAGAGGATGTAGCAGGAGGAGTAGGAGGAGAGGAGGTGGCAGCAGGCCTGCCTGCAAGCCGTGGAGGTGTTACAACTAGGTCCGCTGCACAGCCACGCACTCCCTGCTTGCCAGTGGTCACCAGGTTGACCCAATGTGCCGTATAAGTAATGTACCTGCCCTGACCGTGCTTTGCAGACCAGGCATCCGTGGTCAGATGGACACTTGACCCAACGCTGTGTGCCAGAGATGACACCACTTGCCTTTCAACATCACGCTACAGTTTGGGTATCGCCTTTTAAGAAAAGTAATTGCGGCCTGGTATCTTCCACTATGGTGTCCCAATTGCCACAAATTTTCAGAGGGCCTCAGAGTCTACCAGCTGGTATGGTAACAGCTGGCGAGCTAACAGTTCCGCCAATCCAGCTGTCAGACGCCGGGCAAGGTGGTGACTGGCAGACATTGGCTTCTTCCTCTCAAAGATTTCCTTAACCACTTGCCGACCAGGGGAATTTTCACTGATCGGTGCTGCGTGGGCTCTACAGCCCGCAGCACCGATCAGGAGTGCAGCAGGGCGATCAGACTACCCCCCTTTTTTCCCCACTAGGGGGATGTCCTGCTGGGGGGTCTGATCGCCGCCGGCCATTAGTGGGTAGCGGGGGGGGCTCCTCAAAGCCCCCCTCCGCAGCGTTTTGTGCGCTCCCTCCCTCCCCTTACCTCCCTCTCCCTTGCTGGGCTGCGCAGGACGGATATCCATCCTGCGCATTGTGGGATAGGCTTCAGCCTATCACATGCCGGCGATCCCCTGCCAATCAGAGGCTGGAGATCGCCGTTCTGCCTTACGGCGCTGTTGCGCAGCAGCGCCGTATCATGTAAACAGCGGGGATTTCTTCCCCGCCTGTTTACATTTTGCCGGCGAGCCGCTATTGGCGGCTCTCTGGCTGTTCACGGAGACACCCTCCGTGAACTGACATGGAAAGGCCGCTCGATCGAGCGGCCGTTTCCATGGTAACCCGCAGACGACCAGTTTACGCCAATCGGCGTTAGCTGGTTGTCAAGAGGTTAATGGACACCTGGCTGCTGTGGGCAGAGGAGCAGGAACCGCTCAAGGTGAAAGGCGGAGTGGAGGAGGGTGGCTGTGAAGGTGCAAGGGATAAAGTGGCTGAAGATGCTGCACTCAGTGGCGTTACAATAGGCCCTGCAGCCCATGCTACCGCGGGGGCGGGGGGGGGGGGGGGGGTTCGGGCCCCAGGGGCCATTTTTTGGGGTCTGGAGGGGTGGCAGCATCCGCCGGGCGGATCGCTCAGAAACAGCCGTATCAGTCTGCAGACAGACTGTACTCACGCCGGACTGTCGCTGGAACGCCCACCCAGCGGGAGGTGACGACGAACCCGTCGTTGCCTCCAGTCCGGCGTGTGTACGGACCTTAAGAGATTATATTACCTATTTTAATTAACATAACTAATGTAACTTAATGACAGCATGTTTGTTTAGGCTGGCGTTCCTCTTTAACGCCTTCATCTTGTAACAATAATTGCTGTGAATCAGTTAATTCCCCACCAAATAACTCCTGCGAACTGTCAAATGGAGCGGATGTGGTGCTAGTAGTAGCAGTGGTGGCTTCCAGCTGAGTGTTAAGTGGGGTGCCAAAATCAAAGCAAGAGGAGGAAGATATGTCACGGTTCCGTGCGGAAGCTGAGGAAGATGAGGTGTTCTGTGTTAAATAGTCAACTACATCCTGACAATCTTGGGAGTTGATGGCACGTGCCTTCTGAACACTGTACTTTGGTCGAGGGCCGCACGACATCACGTCAGCACGAACTCGAACAGACCTGCCGGGTGGCCTAACTCTGGCTCTGCCTGTTGTTTTGTCCATACTGGGGGGATGAAGTGAAAGGTATGCACTGTCTTGACTAATGGTGTGTACACACTTGAAAGATAAATGAAACATCTCAGACCAATTTTACCCCCTTCCATGTAGTATGAGAGCCATACTCTACACAGTCTATTCTATTGAGCTGAATTCCCCATCAGATAAAAATCTTTGCAAGATGCTGCACATAAAGATGCTGTACACATTCAAAAGATCAGTATCTGCAAAAGATCAGTTCCTGCAAAAGATCCGTTCCTGCAAAATGCATTCATAGTCTATGATATCTGCAGATCCTCATACATACCTTGTTTAACAGACATTCATCTGCAGATCATCTGCAGATCAGATCCACCAGAATGGATTTTCAGATCTGCAGATGATTGTCAGATATGCAGATGAATGTCAGTTAAACAAGGTGTGTATGAGGATCTGCAGATATCATAGACTATGAATGCATTTTGCAAGGACGGATCTTTTGCAGGAACAGATCTTTTGCAGATACTGATCTGTTGAATGTGTACAGCATCTGTGTGTGCAGCATCTTGCAAAGATTTTTACCTGATGGGGAGTTCAGATCCATGGAATTGACTGTGTAGAGTATGGCTCTCATACTACATGGAAGGGGGTAAAATTGGTCTGAGATCTTTCATTAATCTTTCAAGTGTGTATGTAGCATAATACAATGTGCAGTCACAGATGCAGTGAAAGGTATGCACTGACTGCTGGTATAATACAATGTGCAGTCACACAGATGCAGTGAAAGGTATGCACTGACTGGTATTATAATAGAACGTGCAATCACACAGATGTAGTGAAATGTACTGACTGCTGGTATAATACAATGTGCAGTCACACAGATGCAGTGAAAGGTATACACTGACTGCTGGTATAATACTACAATGTGCAGTCACACAGATGCATTGAAAGGTACTGACTGCTGGTATAATACAATGTGCAGTCACACAGATGCAGTGAAAGGTACTGACTGCTGGTATAATACAATGTGCAGTCACACAGATGCAGTGAAAGGTATGCACTGAGTGTGGTGGGCCTGGCACAGTATAGCAATTAGCAAGGGCCAGCTGCAACAGACAGAGCTGTATATGCAGTGGCAGTGGCACACACACATAAAAAAAACACATCACAAGAACATTAGCTCTCAAAAGAGCATTTTTATGGTGCTTTTCAGCAACATATATCAGCAAGGAGCAAGCTAACGAGACCTAACTAAAGCTTTCCATATCTCTGCAGCAACCTCTCCCTTCTCTCATTAAAGCAGGCAGCAGACAGAGTGAGAAAATGGCAGACGCTGCTGCCTTTTATAGGGGGGGGGGGGGGGGGATCCAGGAGGGAGTGCAGCCTGACTTGCTGCCATGTGTCTGCTGACTGTGATGTAGAGGGTCAAATTTTAGCCCAATGATGTAGTATAGTGGGCGGGTCGAACTCGCTATGTGTTTGCGTTTCGACACTAACAAGTTCGCAGGCGAACCGTTCGGGCCATCTCTATATACCACAGATATCTTCTGCAGTACTTTACAGAGCACACTCAGCAGGCCATCCTGGAGCATTAGTAACTGCTTCCAGGTCAGCAGTTAACCAGTAATATGGCTTGAGCCATAAGGAAATATTGACATTACCTTGCACATTAGTTGTCCTTTCAGTTATAACTGAAAACAACTGATATAGTTGCTGTTAGTTAAAGAAAACCTGAACTGAAATAAGCATACACAAGTCATACTTAATTTCCATGTAGTCTACTCCTCAGTGTCTTTCTCCTGTCCCGCGTCCTATTTGTTCACTGTGATCAAGGGAATTTTCCGTCCTCCATTTTGAAAATGGCCATTACCCATAACAGCATTCTGGTCAACACACAGTTAAACTGTAACATCGCCCACTTGAGCCAAAGGAAAACATGGACATTACCTGGTACATCCGTTTTTTTCTCAGCTATAACTGACAGTAACTGATATTTTACTGACAGCAACTGATATATTTCATATCTGACAAAATGTTGTCAGAACTGGAAGGGATCATTGTCAGAAGAAAATGGTCAGCTTCTGAGAGGAACTGATGGCAAGGTAACTATGCAATGTTCATTTGAAGTTACCTTGTGTGTTTATTTTAAATATTTTTACTCAGTACAGGTTCTCTTTAAAGGGATCCTGAATCGAGTAAAATGATTAAAAAAAACACATAATGTACTTGCAAATGAATATTACATACTTACTTTGCCATCAGTTCCTCTCAGAAGCTCCTCATTTTCTTCTTACTATGACTTCTTCCAGTTCTGACAATATTTTGTCCGAACTGAAATATATCAGTTGCTGTCAGTTATATACAGGCCCGGCCCTAGACTTTTTGCCGCCTGAGGCAATTTTCAAAGAAATCGCCGCCGACCCCCCCCCCCCCCCCCCCAAGCCGTGGGTGTGGGGGGCCGCCCGAGCTGGAGGGGATAGCGGGCAGGAAGGGGGTATTGGGCCTAGCGGCGGGGAGGGGGGTCAGGCCCCCCCCCCCTCCCTCGCCTGGGTCCCCCGTCCTCCGCTCCCCTCCAGCTTTAAAAAGGTCCGTGCTGGCTGCAGCTATTTGTAAGAGGCAACGGGCGGGGATTACTCACCTCTTCCTCGTTCCAGGCCAGCGTGCGCTCCACTGACGTCACTTCCTGCGGCGTAGCAGGAAGTGACGTCAGTGGAGCGCACGCTGACCTGGAACGAGGAAGAGGTGAGTAATCCCCGCCCGTTGCCTCTTACAAATAGCTGCAGCCAGCACGGACCTTTTCAAAGCTGGAGGGGAGCGGAGGACGGGGGACCCAGGCAATGGAGGGGGGGGGCCTGACCCCCCTCCCCGCAGCTAGGCCCAATACCCCCTTCCTGCCCGCTATACCCTCCAGCTCGGGCGGGCCCCCACACACACGGACGGGCGGGTGCCGCCCCCCAGAAGTGCCGCCTGAGGCAAAAGTTTCACCCCGCCTCATGGGCGGGCCGGCCCTGGTTATATATCAGTTGCTATCAGTTATAACTAAAAGGAAAACTGATGAGCAAGGTAATGTCCATGTTAACCCTATCCTGAACACCTAACGCTGATCGGCGGTGGGAGAGTGGCGCTCTCAGGACTGCCTAACACTGATTGGCGCCACAGTCCTGGAGGCATGGTTAGCAGGGTATGCTCGCGCGCGAGTTCCTTGCGGGTAAACAAAGCAGGACTCCGTCATCAGCCTGCCAGCCGCGATAAGAGCTGGCAGGCTGTAATGTAAGAAACAACAAATAAACGTGTACAGCGCTGCGATCTAGTGTAGCACTGCGCAGGGGACAGTCTTGTCACTTAACTGTCCCTTCTAACAGCTCACAATCTAATCCCTCTCATAGGCTGATGCCCATGAGTGTGTAGTGTAGTGTATGGATCGCAGTCTGGGGCCAATTTAAGGGGTGGAGGGGGGGATAAAATAAATAAATAAATATATATATATATATATATATATATATATATTTATAAAAAATGTAATTAATAAAAATAAATTAATTGCAGCAGCAATCAGAGACCACCAAAAGAATGCTCTATTAGGCCTAGTGCACACCAAAAACCGCTACCAGATCCGCAAAATGCTAGCAGATTTTGAAACGCTTTTTCTTATTTTTCTGCAGCGTTTCAGCTAGCGTTTTGCGGTTTTGTGTAGCGGTTTTGGTATAGTAGATTTCATGTATTGTTACAGTAAAGCTGTTACTGAACAGCTACTGTAACAAAAAACGCCGGCAAACCGCTCTGAAGTGCCGTTTTTCAGAGCGGTTTGCGTTTTTCCTATAATTAACATTGAGGCAGAAACGCATCCGCAATCCAAAATCTGCAGCAGCCCGGGAGTATGCGTTTCTGCAAAACGCCTCCTGCTCTGGTGTGCACCAGCCCATTGAAATACATTACCCTAGCGGATCCGCACCCGCAAGCAGATCGCAAACCGCAGCGGAAACGCTCCGGTGTGCACTAGGCCTTAGTGGGAAAAAAGGAGGTAAAAAAAGGAGGTGCTGGAGTGTAAAAAAATCGCCTGGTAATATAAGTTTTCATCAAACATTTTAAATGAGAGAATTACAACCACAAACACAGCAGAAAAAGACTTCACATCTTAGGTTACATAATCTACAGTATATAGTCAAGTAGGTTGGGCAGCATGGTGGCATAGTGGTTAGCGCTCTTGCCTTGCAGCGCTGGGTCCCTGGTTTGAATCCAAGCCAGGTCAACATCTGTAAGGAGTTTGTATGTTCTCCCTGTGACTGTGTGGGTTTCCTCCGGGGACTCTGGTTTCCTCCCACATCCCAAAAGCCGAGCCGGAGGGGTAGCGGGCAAGACAGGGGGTATTGCGCCTAGGGGGTATTGTGCCTCCCTCGCCTGGGTTCCCTGATCTGCGCTCCCCTCCAGCTGTAATAGGAAGCAGCCGATGCCCAATAGGGGGCGATGCAGTGGGCGGCGATGCAGGAAGTGATGTCAGTGGAGCGCACGCTGGAACGCGGAAAAGGTGAGTCCTCCTCGCCCGTGCCTCTTACTATTGGGCATCAGCTGCTTCCTATTACAGCTGGAGGGGAGCGCAGATCGGGGGACCCAGGCAAGGGAGGGGGGTCCGACCCCCTCCTCACCGCTAGGCCCAATACCCCCGTCCTGCCCGCTACCCCTCCGGTTCGGTGGGGGGGGGGGGGGGTACGGCTTCGGCGGCGGCAATTTTTTTTTATAAATTTGCCTCAGGCGGCAAAAAGTCTAGGGTCGGCCCTGATTACAATCAGTATAAAACTAGTATCTTTATCATACTTATAGACAGCATAGGTAGCACAAGATGTCAATTGGTTTGAAAAATCCACCTATGGGCCTCTTATTAACCCAAGATGGAGAGAGATAAAAGTAGGTAAAGAAGAAAGGGAAAAGAAAGAAGAAAAGAGAATAAGAGTGGGTCCACACTAGACCCGGTTGCAGGACGGACACTGCAGTCCGGATCAGGGGAAGTACCCACCGTACTGCAAACTGATGAAAGTGCATCAGTTTTGCATCAGTTTCCGTTCAGGTTTTTCCCTGACAGAAAATGTCTCCATCATTAGGAAGGAGTGGGAGGATTTTTTTGGGCCAATCATAAAGCTCAGGCTATCCGTTTTAACATCCGTTTTTTGCCTGTGGAGCTGGAGATGCGTTTTCTCATTACTTTCACTACCCCTGCGTGTATCCGTGGTCCTGATCCGTTGCGTGAAAATGCAGCAGATCCGGACCTTCCGTTCAGGTTTTGAAAACGGATCCCCGAAAACGCAGACGGATCCGTTTTTTACTTGGGTGAGGCTGGCTGCTATTTTCAACATTAGTATCCGGGACTCCGTTTTTCATCAGGTTTGAAAAACGCAGCCACGGATACGTTTCCGGACCTATTGTGGACTGGCTCTAAGGGCACGAGAAAAGGAAGCTGTCCCCAAATTTGATTTGGTTCAGGTTAAGGGAACCTAACTGGATTAAAAAAAAAAAAAAGTTGAACTTACTTGGTGCTACTAGCTAGCCCCCTGCAGCCGCATGTGCCCACGCCGGGACAAACCGATCCTCCGGTCCCCAAAACAAAACTGACTCGCTGCGGGAGATTGGTTTGTCTCGTGTGGGCACATGGTGACTGCAGGAGGCTAGTAGATGCTTCAGGTAAGTTGTTTTTTTTTTTTTTTTTTAATTCAGCTAAGATTCACTTAGTGTGATCAATTCGGGGAAATCGTTGCAATCCCTCCTCCACCAAAAAAAAAAAAAAAAAAATCAGCTGGGCAACATCTTCTGGAAACAACTAAATAACGGAAAATTGTATACTTACCTATCGGTAATTTTCCTTTCCTGATGCATCCATGGCAGCACCTATGGGTAGTAGTCCCGCCCCCTACCCTGATAGGACAGGTATCTAGATAAATTCAAGGTAGTAAGACTCCACCCCGTCTAACCTGTCGGACTTACCGAGATATGGGTGGGCCCTATGTGCTGCCATGGATGCATCAGGAAAGGAAAATTACCGATAGGTAAGTATACAATTTTCCGTTTTCCTAATGCCTCCATGGCAGCACCTATGGGATATAACTAGTCACAAGAAACAATAGAGGGAGGGAGACCATTGCCTGTGCACCAAACAAAGCGATTTATTATTTCACAGCATAACCAAACAAAATTGTGTTATCAAGGATTAACTGAAGAATTAACAGATAATACTGTCTTTCCAAAATTTATAGAGGAATTTGCAGCTGGGTCCACCCTATAATGCTGCATGAACGTATTGATTGTTTTCCAATTGGCCGCCTGACATATTTGGTCCGCAGACACCCCTGAATACGCTGCCCAAGAGGTTGAGATGGACCTGGTCGAGTGCGCCACAATATTAGTTGGAGGTTCCTGACCGACAGCCCTGTATGCTGACTGAATCGTCTTTACTATCCAGGATGCAATCGTTCTTGAAGAGGCGGCCTCCCCTCTTCTGTATCCAGTTGGTATCACAAACAGTGTTTCTGTTTTGCAGAAATCAGAAGTTGCTTCAAGGTACCCTTTCAGCATTCGTCCCACATCTAGCTTGTGAGGTGTCGACGACTGGTCCTCCTGGAAAGTGGGAAGCGTCCAGTCCTGATTATAGTGAAACACTGTGGAGACTTTGGGTATGAAATGTTGCAAAGGTCGAATCACTACCCTATCCGGGAAGAAACAGAGGTATGGTTCTTTAGTTCCAATTGCTTGAAGTTCAGATACCCTTCTCGCAGATGATACCGCCGTTAAGAATACGGTCTTCATAGTGAGATTCCATAACGAACAGGACTCGAGTGGTTCGAATGGAGCCCCTGACAATGCTTGTAGTACCACTGGCAAGTCCCACTTTGGGAAAACAGTCTTCCTAGGTGGCTTGATTTTCATTACCCCCCTCAAGAATTGGATTACTAGAGGGTTGAAAGCCCATTTTACATTTGTTAGGGCCGACAGAGCTGTCACTTGCACTTTTAGTGCCGCGTAGCTGAGCCCTCTCTCAAGACCGGTCTGTAGGAACGCCAGTATGTTGCAAGGTCCTGGAGACCTGTGCTCAAAACTATGGTCCCTTGCATAATCGATAAACTTGCTCCAGATCTGATGGTAAGTTCTATTTGTGGAAGGTTTCCGTGATCTCAAAATGGTGTTAATGACATTCTCGGAACAACCTGCTTTCCTTAGCCTCTCCCCTTCAAGAGCCAGGCCGTTAAATGGAGTCTCTGAGGATCCGGGTGCCGGATGGGCCCCTGCATCAGAATGTCTGGTGTTATCGGCAACGTCCATGGGGGTCTGATCTTTAGTTCCCATAGCAGTGGGAACCAGGGTCGATGACTCCAAAATGGTATAATAGTGATCACAGTTACCTTCTCTGTCGCAAGTCTCCTGAGCACTCTGTTGATCATCAGGATTGGCGGGAACATATAGGCTAGTCTGCAATCCCATGCTGCTGTGATTACATCCGTACTCTCTGCTAACGTACATGCATTCCTGGAGATGAAGCGTTTGCACTTCCTGTTCTGTGCTGTCGCCATCAGGTCTATTTCCGGACTGCCCCATCGGTCGCATAAGGCTTGAAACACCTTCTGGTTCAGGGTCCATTCGTTGTTGTCGATAGACACTCTGCTCAGATAGTCCGCTCTTTTGTTGGATGGACCCGGAATGTACAACGCTCTGAGACTCATCAAATGTTCTTCCGCAAACTGCATTAGCTGTGCCGTCTGTTGTAGGAGCCTGACACTGCGAGTCCCCCTTGTCTGTTTATATAAGCTACAGCTGTTCGGTTGTCGCTCCTGACAAGAACCGCCTTGTTGATGATCTGGGGAAGGAAATAGCGTAATGCCTGTAGAATAGCATTCAGTTATTATTATTATTATTATTTAGTATTTATATAGCGCCAACATATTACGCAGCGCTGTACAGTGTATATATATATATTGTCTTGTCACTAACTGTCCCTCAAAAGGAGCTCACAATCTAATCCCTACCATTGCCATATGTCTATATTATGAAGTGTAAGTACTGTAGTCTAGGGCCAATTTTAGGGGGAGCCAATTAACTTATCCGTATGTTTTTGGAATGTGGGAGGAAACCGGAGTACCCGGAGGAAACCCACGCAGACACGGAGAGAACATACAAACTCTTTGCAGATAGTGCCCTGGCTGGGATTCGAACCAGGGACCCAGCGCTGCAAGGTGAGAGAGCTAACCACTACGCCACCGTGCTGCCCAGTTCCAACATATTCGCCGTCTCCCTGCATGGCTGTTGTTTCCATACACCCTGAATCGATTGGGTTGCTGAGTGTGCCCCCCAACCTCTGGAGCTTGCATCGGTTGTTATGATAAACTGCTTCCCCTCTTGTATCGGTTGATATCTGGGCAGATTCATCGGATTCATCCACCATGTTAGACTGTTCTTCATTGTAGGTGTAATCTCTATCCATTGTTGCATCTCCTGTTTGTGCCATTGATTCAAGAAGCCCCACTGGAATGGCCTGGTGTGCCAATGTGCCCATCTCAACATGGGTATAGTTGCTGTCAATGTCCCCAGTAGACTTAAGCACTGTCTGGCACGAAGATGAGAGGATGAGATTGCGTGTTCCACCTTCCTGATGATGTTCGCCTTCTTCTCTTCTGGTAGGCTGACTGAGTTGAGAGTCGTTTCGAATCTCGCCCCTAGGAAGATTATATCTTGTATTGGAAGTAGCTGACTCTTGCGCCAGCTTATCAGCCATCCAAACTGTTGCAAAGTCTGTATCAATGTCTCCCTCTGCTTCATTATCTGTGTCTGATTCTGGGCTAACAGGATAATGTCGTCCAGGTAATGATAAACTCGAAGACCCTTCAGACGTAGTAGGGCTATTACCTGGACCAACACTTTTGTAAAAGTCCTCGGGGCAGTACTTATTCCGAAGGGCAAACAGACAAACTGGAAGTGTCTCTCTCCTATAGCAAAACGGAGAAACCGCTGATAGTCCGGTCTTATGGGGATATGCAAATATGCGTCCTCTAGGTCGATCGATAGCATCCAATCTGCTACTCTGGTGGCTAATATAATCGACTGCAGCGACTCCATCTTGAACCGTGGTAACTTGATTAGGCTGTTAAGAGTTCTTAAGTCTAGGACTGGTCTTAACTCCCCTGTTTTCTTTGTAACGAAGAATAGTGGTGAGTAGACTCCCTGCCCTCTCTCCTGAGGTGGTACCGCCAGAATTGCCTTCTTCAGCAGTAAATCCTGGATATACGTCAGTAGAATAGTTTCCTGCGAGTTTGGAATCCTCGTGGGTACAAATAGGGATACTGGAGGATCTCGCTTGAATGTCCATTTGTGACCGTCTCTGACTGTGGATATCACCCAAGGGTTCCGACAGTTGTCCGCCCAGATCTGCCCGAAGACTTGAAGTCTTCCTCCCACCAGACACACCTGGGCGAGCGCACCATCAAAACCCCTTTGCGGGTGTGCCCGAAGAGGTTGAGGCCTTCTGTTTATTTAGCCTAGTAAGGGCCGCCTGACCCCCTTGCCAGGTCTTTTTATAATCTCTCCCGGGCCGGTAGGATCTGGAGCTTCTGAAGCGCGCCTGTTGACCTCTATTTTGCTGTCCCGTAAATGGTCTCTTGGGTCTTCGGTCCTGCGGAATGAGACCGGACTTACCACCAGTGACTCTGGTTATTGCCTTATCCATACGTTCGCCGAATAGGTTGCTTCCGTCAAACGGGATCTTTCACCAATTCTGCTTAGAATTTGGATCAGCCGCCCATGATTTAAGCCATAACGCCCGTCTAGTAGTCACGCTGAGCAGCATAGATCTTGCTGTTGAACGGATGATGTCAACCGCTGCTTCCCCCAAAAAGGCGCCTGTTAGTCTGAATTCTTGTAGTGAATCGATTAGAGTTTCTTTATCGGTATCCCTTGCAATCGCAGTCTCCAGATTGTCTGTCCAGGCATGTATGGCCTTCGCTACCGACGTCAAAGCAATTGCAGGCTTCATTGCTCCGCCAGAGACTGTGTACGCTTTTTTGAGGTCAAAGTCCATTTTTCTATCGATCGTGTCCCTGAATGATATGGCATCTTCAAGCGGGAGCGTGACGTGTTTGGCCAGCCTGATTACTGAAGCATCCACCACGGGAGCATTGTCCAGGGCTTTTGAATGTTCCTCGTGTAACGGGTAGAGCTTGGCAAGTTTGTTACTTATCGCTACCTTTGTTTCTGCCTTTTCCCACTCATCTTGTATGACTTGGTTTATTTCCTCCATAAACGGGAATGGTGTACAAGATTTTTTAAGATGCTTGTAGTATGTCCTTCTTCTTTGTTTATCCTGTTTTGAGTCCTCATCTGATTCCTCTTCCCACTCGATGGCCTGCCTTACTGCCCTCACATAAGGCTCTACAAGGGCGAAGTTGAATCCAACTTCTGTCTCTTGACTATTCGCTTCCGGCTGTTGCTGAGAGGTAGAAGGTACCGGTTCTGCGGTAGGCGCTGTTTGCGGCAGGTTTGCTATATACTCCGCCATGGACTCCTGTACCGCCTGCTTAATTAACTGCGATACTTCCACAGGTTGTTGTTCTTCCCGAGACATTTGAAAGAAACATGTTCCACAAACTAACTTTCCCGGTAAAGTATCTTCTCCACATGCCCAGCAATGCTTGTGTGATCGCTTCTTGCGATGTTTTTTAGGAGAGCCGCCTTCAGGATGTTCCTTCCTCTTCGAGGTACTGGCCACCTCCGAGGAATGCGAGCTTGATTGTAGTCTTCTCGGGCTGTCAGGAGACATAATTGTATGTCTTAAAAACTTCGCACTCTTTTCCTAAATAGAAAGGAAACCTACCTTAAGCACCACATACCTGTCAGTGTGAGGCTGGTCTGTATTTGGCGCTAGAGGGTCCATTCTGGAGAGCAGAGAAACTCGTGAATCTATAGGCAACAGATCGGAGGGAAAAAACAGAGAAAAACCCAATAAGTCTCCGGCAATACTGGAAGGCTCAAAAGGTATGCGGAGTGTAAGGGGGGAAACATAAATAGAATATTTCACCCACCTTAATGGAGAGGCTACACTTCCAAGTGTTCCACAGTGGCAGCTCGGTTCCAGCAGCAGCAGACCTCGCTCCCGCACGTAGGACGCCGAGGACGCCATTGTCTGCACCTAAGAAGGCTCTTCCAGCCCTTCCCCTAGGCAGTCTCCACCTCCTAGACTCTCCCGGAGGCTTGGAGCGCACCGGGGAGCGAACCAGGTCGCATCACTTCCTACTTCCGGGCGCGTGGAGCGCAACCGGAAGTGATGTCACACCGCTCCCTGGCCGCCCGATCTGTGCAAAGCAAACCGCCGCGGCGGCGGCAAAAGGCGCGCTTGGACCCTCTGCCTCTCTCACCAGCAATTTAGCCAGGTAACACCGTAATGTGACAAGCGGCAAGAGAAGCTTTTAGCCTCCCACCTGACAGCCCTCCGGAAGCCTCAGTCACATCTAATAGACCCCCAAAGACCAGCAGAAACGGGGTCAGCCATAAGACTCTATTAGAGTCACCCGGCACCACTACCCAGGAGAGGCTGAACCTGGGAGGAACACTGCAGATATGGGTGCACAGCTACTAGAACACCTGTCGAGGTAAGGACGAAAAAATTAGACGGGGTGGAGTCTTACTACCTTGAATTTATCTAGATACCTGTCCTATCAGGGTAGGGGGCGGGACTACTACCCATAGGTGCTGCCATGGAGGCATTAGGAAAAGGGAATTTTAACCAGTTGAGGACCACAGTGGTAAACCCCCCTAAAGACCAGGCACATTTTAACTAAAATGGCCACTGCAGGACCACACAACACAGCACACCGAGCTCTCTGTTGGTGGGGTCTGATCTCCCCCAAGTTGTTTGTTTTGTTTTTTTAATAAATATTTATGTCCGTTTTTAAACAAAATGTGTTTTTTTTTTTTTTGTAATGCTCTCCCTCCCTACACCCAGCCAATCACGCGATCGGCTGTCATAGGCTTCTGCCTATGAGAGCCGATCGCTCTCTTGTCCCCAGTGCAGCGCTGCTGCTGATCGCAGCGCTGTACAAGTAAATAGACGGCGATCACGCCGTCTAACAGTCTCCCGAGCAGCAATAGCCGCTCGTAGACTGAAAAGGGGGCAGGGCTCCGCCCTCCGAGCATGAGATGCGCGCGTGATCTCATGCAAATTAGAGCCCCAGGACTTGACGCCAATTGGCGTTAGGAGGTCCTGGGGCTGCCGCCACGGCCACGACCATTGGCGCTAGCCAGTCGGCAAGTAGTTAATGAAAGGTGTACTAGAAAGCTGCGGTGCAACATTTCGCCCACATCCTGCAAGCCACAATAATTCATAGGTACCATTCATGGCTACAGCTGCGGTAGTGAAATTTTTTGCAACTTTATCAGATTTTGCAACCGGTTGCACTTATTTATAGGTATAGCTATCAGAAAGTGCCACCTAACCATTGACTTCAACCTATCTGTATCAGAAAATGCAACCCAACCAAACCCTATTCTCACACAGAACCCCCCACCCCCCCTCTTGCTCAACAAATAACCCCCCCTGGAGGGAACAATCCCCCTTCTAGCTCAATGGGATCCATGGTTGCATAAAATTACAGGCGTGTAACAGAGAGGAGCCACGCCTACACAGTCATACACTGTCCTCTATGGCAAGTTGCAAAATATGATGGGTTGCAAAATTTTTCATTACACCGCTACGCCCCAATCCGAATATCCGACAGCACAGTCCGCTCCCTGCACTTCCCTATCTGCAGTGGTTGCGTTTCTATTCGCTAAAAAGCGTCACATGACAGCTGTAGAGACACCGCATCCTACTTTCAGGATATCGGCCCCTGTCATGACTGGCTGGTGACGTCCCAAGGGGCGGGGCGTGGGGAGGAAGTGGCTGAGTTATATGGTAGATAGTGGCGGAGCTGACCAGCTGCTGGCTGGAAGGAGTCGGTGGCAGTGTGTTAGGACAAGGTTCGTTGGAGAGAAGCGGCGAGCTGCAGGTAAGCTTTGTGGGGTTGTGTGTACAGGGCTTGCTGCAGCCTACGAGTAGGAGTGATGACAGAACCTCTGGTGTGCACACAACTGTCTATATTTGCTGCTTGAGAGAGAGAAGTTCTCTACAAAACGTAGTCAGTAACAGGAGTTTTGTAGCTACAGCGTGGGCTTTGTGGGGGAATTATAGGAGTATTTTTATATATGAGCAGTGCATTCACTGAGTAGATCTGTCATCGGTTATTAGGTGTCACTCAACTGTTCTGTTATGCTCAGTCAAAAAATAAACTTTTCCTTTTAAATACTACTATGTAAGCTGTTAATGAGCCTCCTTATATTTTTCAAATTAAAGGAATCCATAAGTTAGGGAAGTTTTCTTTTACTTACTTTGGGCTTCTTACAATCCCAGTCAGTCTTTTAGGTCCGTAAGTGTCCTCCTGTTCTGCTGTTGTCAACTACTGTCACTCCTGGCTGTATGCGCCTTATTGATTGTGCTCCATTTGCAGTTGGTGTTCTGCACATTTGTAGATTGTGAAACCTGCAACTGTGCATGCGCAGAACACTCCAGGAGACAGAACCGTGATAGAGGAGGTACTTGGCCTCACATACGCAATGACCTGTCTCAGTCGCGAACCTTAGTTTGGGGGACAGCGGCAAAACTGTGCTGACTTGGAGGACACTGACGGACCTAATAGACTGCAGGGGGCTGGAAGAAGCCCCAGGTAAATAAAGGAAAACTTCTTTTTCTCACTTAGGCTGCTTTCACAGTAAGACGTTACAGGCGCATGTTAGTGCAGCCTAACTCACAGCAATGAAAACTAAATGGGCTGTTCGCAGTGCCCACGTTGCGTTACATTGTAACACAGCACGTTTAAACAAAGTGCTGCATGCTGTACGTTATACGTTAGACTGTTTGCACATGCCCAGTAATGTTGGAGGACGAGGTCTCCTCTCCTCTTCCGCGGTCAGCCACATGGCTAATTAATATTCACTGCACTGTGTGACGTGCAGTGCTTACTTCCTGGAGCGGCCGCTTTGTGTGGCGATTGGCTGGCGGGACCACGTGATGCCGCATGCGTCCAAAAGTACGCATCACGGCATCACGGACGCATGAAGAGCCACATAACGCGTCTCAATCTGACGTTTAACGTCAACCCCACTATGCATTGCGTTAGGTGCACGTTATGTGACCTTAACGTGGCATCTAATGCAACGTCTTAGTGGGAAAGAAGCCTTAAAGTAAACCTGTAACTTTCTATGGAATGAAAATCAGATACCTCGGGAAGTGGAAACCTCTAGATCCTAGTGAGGCTTTCTCTGTTCTCCTCAGTAGCCCTGATCCAGCACTGGGACCCCTGAAGAAAAGTAAACAATAACAGCCGAGAGTTGCCGGTGTGCGCAGGCATGTTAAAGGACATCCGAGGTGAAAATAAACTGATGAGAAAACCAATTGTATCCATCCTCCTTCTCTTAAAAATGACTATTTTAGATATCCCACAGTTTAACTTTATGTTTATATCTAGTTTTTGGTCAGTGTAGAGAAGAGAAAAAAAGAAAAAACCCGCAGGGTACCAGGAGCCCTTATGGTGTATTATCCTCAGATAAGAGAATTAAATTTTAAGAATAAATATACTCACAAGTGTGGGTTGCTTCAAGGCAACCACTTGTATAGGCATGTGGGGAAGTCCCGTCCCCACTCGGTCTTTGTGTTCGCTGGTCGCTGCTCCTTAGAAAAAGGCTTCGCTTCTTTATAGGTCGCGAAGAACCCCACGAGTGGGGTATACGAGATTGTTTTCCAACAGGGCTAGGAAGCGCCCGTATGGTGTATTAGGTGTTCTCTTTATACGAAGAGACTTCACTCGATAAACGATTATGACGGTTTATTTTAGCACAATAGACAACGCGTTTCGCGGTCCAAGCCGCTTCCTCAGGTCAATAACAGGTGCTTTTTTTTTTTTTTTTTTTTTTTTTTTTTTTAATTTAAAAAAAAAACAAATAAATAAAATCACTAGAGGTACATAAAACATAAATACAGACATACAGTCGTAAAACATGGTATATAGAAGTTGCGGGCACGAGCCATTAGGTTCTGTGGGAAAAGCCCTTAGTTTAGGCAGTTATAACATAAAATCAAACAACACACATAAAATAGTGGAAGCAAATAAAAAGGTACTTCAAAAGATAGATATATATAAATTACTGTACCAGATATAGTGGGTATGGATGGAGGGAATGGGATGTATGTCTCAGAGTGGGATCAATGTTTATAATAGAAATGATACATAAAAAAATATGATTCATGGTATACTAAAAAGTGGAGGATGTCAGAGGAGGAGGTATAGTAGTATGGTGAACTGTTGCTATAAGCCGGCGGGGTAATATAGATGCGGTGCAAAAATATCATAGTATACTAAAAAGTGGAGGATGTCAGAGGGGGAAATATAGTATGATGGACTATTGATATATGCAGGCGGGGTAATATAGATCCCAGTTACAGGGAGTCAATACCTGGTATAAGGAGGCATACATTAAGGAAAGGCCTATGTATCAGTATAAAAAATGTGGAATTGGGTTCATCATGTAAACAAGGTTTAAATGGAGGTATAGTGTGCATACCTATAGGTGTGTAAGACCCTTAGGTGAGATCCAGATAAGTATAAGGGGAACCCGAGGGGGATACATAATGACAAACCGGGATCGTGGGAGCTAAACTAATGTGTCCTCTGTTAAAAGAGTCCTCTATGTGTGGATCTCTGAGGAGACGATGTAGTCAGTATCAGTTCGTAAAGCTATAGGGTCTCGAACAGGGACCCTATATGCGGATTCAGAGAGTTCCTTACCTTTGGACAGGATCCGGAAAAACAGAGCGCCAAGCCGAGGGCTCTGCTATGCGGAATTTAAATACCCTGTATTGCGGAAGTGCTGGTGGCTGAAGCGTGGATGATGGGAGGACCAATCTGAGGGGCAGGGGCGTGGTCATGTCCGTGCCTCCTGCCGATTGGTATGACGGCCAGGGGACGGCGTACTTTGCGTGTCAGTGCTCGCATGGAATGTGAGCGTACAGAGCTGCCGGTTTAGCGGCTCGGCGTAAGGGCTGGGGGCATGGCGCATGCGTATGGATCCTAGGCCGCCATGTTTGTCTCTGGCAGGCCTGGCTAGAGGCGAGGAGGACAGAGGGACACTAGAGGAATATCGGGGAGGGAGGGGATTAGGTATCAAAGTATAGAAACAGTCAAGGAGTAATTGTAATATATGAATCGGATCTTCATTCTAGGGGATGGTGACCCCACAGACGTGTGGGGTGGGAGAAAGGGTAGGCTGGATACAATTGTCATGAAGATTAAACATAAATGACAGATGGCAGGTAATGTGTGAGATTTCACAAGGTAACTGCTATTAGGACATTACATATATTCCATAAATGTTAAATATCTAGTTTTTACATTTTTACTGTGTCATTGTCTCTGCTCAATTGACCTTCATTGATGTATACTAGAGCACACATCTTTGAATTATTGACCTTTTTTTTTTTTATCTCTTTCCTGCTCTCAGAAGCCATTTACTGACAGGAAAGTATTGTATGGCTGTAATTCCTAATCAGTGAGGGTTATGCTATAGTCTGACCTGGACAGAAACTGTCACTTGCATACCTGATTTTTAACTCTTTCAGACAGAGAAAGGAAAAAAAGGAACACGGCCTAGTCATTTGTGTGATTGGCACTGTACATACCCATGTCTATCTCATCATGTCACCTCGGTTGTCCTTTAAAGGCTTTCCCATCGGTCTCCGGTGGAAATAGCCGAGCCGATTGGGTCCACTCCACTGCGCAGGTGCTGATGGCTCGCGCCTGCGCAGTAGAGTGGACCCAATCGGGCTCGGCTATTTCTGCCGTAGCCTGAGGAGAAATTGATACTGCACCTGTGCTGACTCCCAACAAGCACTGACAAGCAGACTTTTGGGGGACCCAGCTCACTATCCCCTCTGCTGAGGAGGAAGGGGGAAGCCTCTTTAGGATCCAGATGCTTCCTCCTCTCTAGGTAAGTACCCCCTAGAGACACTTTTTTTTTCTTCCTTTTAAACAAGTAAATCTTTCATAAATAAAATCAGTTGCCGTTTGATGGCCCCAGGAGTGGTCCAGCTGAATAGGGACCATAAAGGAAATACATTTCAGCGTTTAAAGAAAACCTGAACTGAAAATTAAAAGTCAAAATAAGCATACACAAGTCATACTTGGCTTCCATGTAGTCTACTACTCAGTGTCTTTCTCCTGTCCTGCGTCCTGTATGTTCACTGTGATCAAGGGAATTTTCCGTCCTCCATTCTGAAAATGGCCATTACCCATAACAGCTTTCTGGTCAGCACACAGTTAAACTGTAACATCGCCCACTTGAGCCATAGGGAAACATGGACATTACTTGGTACATCAGTTTTCCTCTCAGCTATAACTGACAGCAACTGATATTTTACTGACAGCAACTGATATATTTCAGATCTGACAAAATATTGTCAGAACTGGAAGGGATAATTGTCAGAAGAAAATGGTGAGCTTCTAAGAGGAACTGATGGCAAGGTAACTATGTAATGTTCATTTAGGCTAATTTCACACCAGGACGTTGCGTTAGAGGGGGCGTTAAGGTCGCATAACGTCCCCCTAACGGAACGCCTGGTGGTGCTAGATCTGGACGTCAGAGTGAGCCGCGTTGTGCAGCTCACTCTGGCGTCAGTGATGCCGTGATGCGCACTCTTGTGCGCATGCGGCATCACGTGGTCCCGCCGGCCAATCGCCGCACAGAGCGGCTGCTCCAGGAAGTAAACACTGCACGTCATAACGTGCAGTGCATATTAATTAGCCATGTGCCTGGCCGCTCTCCGCTCCTCCCCAACATTACTGAGCATGTGCAAGCAGTCTAACGCGGCACAGCCGCGTCCAAAGTACTGCATGCAGTACGTTGTCTTGTGACACAGCGTTACAATGTAACGCAACGTCCGCACTGTGAACAGCCCCATTGATTTTTCATTACTGTGCGGTGGGCTGCGTTACAGGCTGCTCTAACGTGCGCCTGTAACGTCCCACTGTGAAACCAGCCTTAAAGTTACCTCATGTGTTTATTTTAAATATTTTTACTCAGTACAGGTTCTCTTTAAGGTCATACCAGCTTACTTGGTATGATCCTCTCTCACTGGCATTACCCTGCTGTGTATGGATGTTTGTGCCCGTGCCATGTCTGTTATATGACTACTTTAAGCACTTCAGGCATACAGGAAGCCACTGCTGTCACTCACTGTGCAGGTAAGAGGCAGACAACCATAAGCTATCTCAGCCTTGTTCCCATTGCCAGGTGACTGATCGCCTTTTCATGGGACAACACTGCAGTTATGAAGACATGACACTTTGATGCAATGTAAAGTAGTCAGTGTATACCTTGTATAACAGTGTAAATTTGCTGTCCCATCAAAACATATCAACCTGCTGTCATTAATGTCTAAACCACTGGTAACAAAAATGAGTATACTTCTAAAGTTGCATACACACATCAAATTTTGATTTGCCAATCACTGACCAGTTTAACTACCCCCATGTAGTATGAGAGCTAACAGACTTTGAATACTATGAACAGATTGTGTAGGTTGGCTCTCATACTACATGGAAGTGGTAAACTCTATCAAAATTGGATGTGTGTAAGTGGTGAAGGTCAAAATTCTGCCCAATTGGACAGTTTCTCCCCCTGTCATGGTACATAGGGTAGCATACTGGTAGCAATGTTGCCTTTGATGTGGGATTTGAGCTTAAGACCAGGGTTCAAATCCTGTCTCATGCCAGTACCAAAAACAGTAAGTAGTCTTTGGGCAAGGCTCCCTAATGATCCTTGTCGCCCATGGAGCAAACCCTAAGTGGCTGCAGCCCTGGAGGGCTTTGAGTCCACTGAGAGAAAAGCGCAATATAAATGTTCTGTGTCCTGTCTAGTGTTACAAGGTCTCAGTTGTTAATGAGTAGGTGTGTTTAATGTCGTGTTATTGCCTTCAAACTGGGCACTGGAAGTTCAACATTGCACCTCATGGCAGAGAACTCTGAGTATCTTAAAAGGGAAAAAAAAATTGTTGCTCTACATAAAGGTGAAATAGGCTACAAGAAGATTGGCAACCTGTAAGTGGGCTGCAGTACAGTGGTCAAGACCATACAGCAGTCTAACAGGACAGAATCCAATCCAACAGGCCTACTTTGGTTGACCAAAGAAGAGTGCATGTGCTCCGTGTCATATCCAGAGTTTTGTCTTTTGCAAATAGACATACGAGTACTTGCAGCAGACATTTGGGTTGTCAGCCTGTCAGCGTCCAGACAATATGTGGCCCACTGCATCACATTGGTCTGCATGTCGACTTGCTAAAGAAAGTGAGGGTAAAGGTACTGGACTGGCCAAGAATTCTCCAGACCTAAAGCCTATTGAGCATCTGTGGGGCATCCTCACACGGAAGGTAGGGCAGTGCAAGGTCTCTAATATCCACCAGCTTCATCATGGAGAAGTGGAAGAGGGTTCTGGTGGCAGCCTGTGAATCTCCAGTTAACTCCATGCCCATGAGAGTTAAGGCAGTGCTGGAAACTAATGGTGAGCACACAAAATATTGACACCTCGGGCACAATTTTGGCATTCTTCACTTAAGAGTGCACTCACTTGTTGACAGCGGTTTAGACATTAAGGGCCCATTTACACTAACGCCGAGTTCAGCACAACTCTGCAGCACTTTACTGCCGGCGGGAGGGGTGGATAAACGCTGCCTATCTTTACAGTGGCTTTGATCTCCAGGTTGCACTGCTATGCAAATCTGGACAGCATGCTGCAGATTTCTGCAGCTCGCAGCCGAATCACTGTAGCCATGCCTGACGCTTTAGTGATTCGGGCTGCACCTTCACAGCACAACGGGAGTTCCGGCCAAATCGGAAAAAACGGCTCTTAGTGGAAACCGGCCCTAATGGCTGTGTGTTGTAATTTTGACAGGACAGAAAATTTACACTGTTTTACAAGCTGTGTACACTGACTTACAAACAATTGTGCTATTAGCGCTCAATAACATGTCCATATAAGTAAACACACAATTCTGTGAGGTTCCCCCCCCCCCCCCCCCCCCCCGTTGTACAGCGGCTTACCAGATGGTGCGGCCAGCCGGGCCCGTTCCGTTTGCGCCTCTGGGATATAAGGCCATCCCACTGCCTCCTCCGGCAAATAACTGTCCACTGGTGCTTTCTGTAGGTATGAAAGAATAGACCTCCATCACGTAAAAATATCAAAAATCTTTTATTTTAAAAGTGGTGACATATACCTTTTTAAAAACGTAGGTCTGTAGACCAAATGAACAGCGGAACCCCCTACGGTTACTTTAGGGGTCGCAATTAATGGCACGGCTATGCATGGGCCAGGTGCGGGTATCAGCGTGGGGTTGACTCAAACCGCCGATCGAATTCGCCGCTCCCTGCCCTCTCAATTACCCCTGCCAAACAGATAGTCAATAGTGAGACGCCAGCCGCGTCCGGCATGTGTCACGTGATTCAATCGTTGCTCCGGATGCATGCCGGACGCGGCTGGCGTCTCACTATTGACTATCTGTTTGGCAGGGGTAATTAAGAGGGCGGGGAGCTGCGAATTCGATCGGCGGTTTGAGTCAACCCCACGCTGATACCCGCACCTGGCCCATGCATAGCCGTGCCATTAATTGCGACCCCTAAAGTAACCCTAGGGGCTTCTGCTGCACATTTGGGCTATGGACCTACGTTTTTTAAAGGTGTATGTCACCATTTTTAAAATTAAAAGATTTTTGGTATTTTTACATGATGGAGGTCTATTCTTTCATACCTACAGAAAGCACCAGTGGACGATGATTTGCCGGAGAAGGCAGTGGGATGGCCTTATATCCCAGAGGCGCAAACGGGCCCGGCTGGCCGCACCATCTAGTGAGTCGCTGTATGAAGGGGGGACCTCACAGAATTGTGTTTACTTATGTGGACATGTTATTGAGTGCTGCTAGCGAAATTGTTTGTATTTATTGAAGATATCGCACGTATTATGCTGGGAATACACGGTACGTTTTGTACTGTGTATCGAGCCGCACGATAGATTCTGGCGCGTCCCCGCGGGTGGCTTCTTATCTTCTGCTCGTTTATTCTTTTGTCATGCCCGCCGGCATCGAGCGCGGAATCGATCCAGCAGGGTATCGGACACGTCGGAAATGATCAATCGAGCCATCAGCGGCTCGATTACATGGTACAAACGTACCGTGTATGCCCAGCATTAGACAGTAGTGATCCACCTGGGACAGCGGGTGTAAACAAGTCCAGATTATGCTATTTACAACCAGAGACACTATTTGGCATTCCTAAGTGTTTAACTGGGGGCTGTTTCAAAGTGGATCCGAGATAATCTTTTACTCATTGCATAATTATGTCCCTTTCCTGTTGTTCATAGGACATTCCTCAAGCCAAATACTTTTTTGTTTTAATACTCCAATTCCCTATAAACCCTCCCCACAAGGAAAAAACTTGCAAATAAAGGACAATTAGATTAGCAGCAGATTCCCACAAAATGCAAATCGAATGGCAGCAGATTCCCACAAAATGCAAATCGAATGGCAGCAGATTCCCACAAAATGCAAATCGAATGGCAGCAGATTCCCACAAAATGCAAATCGAATGGCAGCAGATTCCCACAAAATGCAAATCGAATGGCAGCAGATTGCCACAAAATGCAAATCGAATATTGTGGCAGGTGCCCCCAGTTAGATAGTGGCAGGTGTCGACCCCCCTCCCCCCGTTATAGTGACAGGTGTGTTCCCCCCCCCCCCCCCCAGTTAGTGACAGGTGCCTCCCCAGATGAGGTAGTGACAGGTGTCTCGCCCCCCCCATGAGGTATTGACAGGTGTGTCGCCCCCCCCCCCCCATGAGGTAGTGTCAGGTGTCCCCCCAGATGAGGTAGTGACAGGTGTCTAGCTGTTAGATAGTGACAGGTGCCTGACCAGTTAGATAGTGACAGATGTCCCCCCCAAGTTAGATAGCGAGAGGTGCCCAGGTGTGATAGGTGCCCAGTGCCTCCAACCCGCCCGTTACCTCAGATCAGCGCTGCCCGCCAATGCTCTCTCCTCTGTCCCTGCTGGGCTGGCGCTGTCTCACAGCTCAGACCTCACAGATCGCGGCGACTGAAACAAGCAGAGTGCGCATGGTACCTGCGTGGCTGAACTTCACATGCGGAAGTGACTAATGATGTCACTTCCACATGTGACTTGTATGCAGGTACCATGCGCTCTCTGCTTGCTTCAGTCGCCGCGATCTGTGAGGTCGGAGCTGTGATGCAGCGCCAGCCCAGCGGGGACAGAGGAGAGAGCATTGGTGGGCACTATATGAGGGAGCAGGCATGGCGCCCATAGCACGAACCATGCCTACATCCCTTAAAGTGGACCTGAACTCTTGCACAGGACAAAAGCAAAACGTAGTGAAATGCACCCTGAATGTATCTAGAGAGTTTAGCCTGTGTAATTCCCCCTCATTTTTGTCTAATCACAAATTGTAATCTGATCCTCCTCTGTGTCACATGACTGCCCATGGCAGATAAGCAGATAATCCCATTTGAAAGTACAGGCTGTAAACAATGTCTGCTTACATGAATCAGGAAGTCGGAACTGTGCAGATTTATTTTAGGATTTGTATCAGCTATAAAAATTCAATGTTTTTTGTTTAAAGGCTATTATGCTGCCGTGTATCTTTTAGAGCAGAAAGGAGTTTTGAGTTCAGGTCCACTTTAAAGCCCCGTCTACACTATGAGAGATTGCAGTGATCCGGCAGGTCGATTAGCCGCCGGATTGCCTCTTCCGTGTGCCCGCTCACCGCGCGTGCGTCGCATTCGATTCCCCGCTCGTCCCCGCCGGCGCTGCTTATCTTCCGCTCGATTCCCTGCCATTGTCCCCTCGCGGGGAGCGAGCAGGGAATTGGCGGTGCAGAGATCCGTCCTGTCGGATCTTATCAATCGAGCCGCATCAGTGGCTCGATTAATAAGGAGCATCGCGGCCGCATCTACTCGTGTAGATGCGGCTTTAGATAGGGCTCAGTGTGGGATATGATCGCTCCGCTGGCGCTCTGCAATTCAGAAATCTCGGGGAGAAGAGCGGGCCGCAGCAGGAGGCCTGGCGTACTGTTAGACACCGCTGCTATAAACTAAACAAGCCTCGCCCACAGCATTTCGGAGAGCCTTGGCATTTTCAGACAGTAGCAAGGGCTCATGGGAGCTCAGTCTGTGCAGGAGGAGGGGAAGATATTACTAAATAGAGATTTCAGAGGCAGAGGAGAGGGAGATTAAGTTTTTTTTTTTTTTTTTTTCCACGGGCTGAGTGCTAAAGATGCAGATAAGCTTACCTGTGTGTAATGTTTACAAACAACATGGCTGCTGTAATTGTATCACAGCAAGAAATAATCATGTTCTATTGAAGCTGTTTGCACCTAGATTTGCTGTGTAAAATATCTAAACTGTAGATAAGGTATATAGACAAGTTACTTGTTATAGTTAGTTTTTCATCTCAGATCCACTTTAAGATTGTGAATTTGTGTACACTGACTATTTTACATTTTATCAAAGTACCATATCCTCAGTGTTGTCCTATGAAAAGATATAATAAAATATTTACAAAAATGTGAGGTGTACTCGCTTTTGTGAGATCCTGTAGCATTACTATTAGGAGGGTAAAAGTTAATTATTTTTTTTTCATCAATTCATGACTGATCTTTAATTGCATTGTTTAAAATAAAAGAAACCTTGATAGTAGTGTTATAGTATTTTTAACGTTCCAGGAGTTTTGAGTTCTGTCCAGGTAGTTGGATGTACTTTTCGACATGTATTCATGCAGATAATATATCTTTTCCAGGGACTTGACTGTTGCAATATCCAACACCACTTTTTACGTGAAGGTAACTTTAGACTAAGGAGTGTTGCTTGGACCAAAGCTGCCTTAAGGCGAAAGCATCTGTACTTTATCATGGAGGTATGTATCTGATAGACGTGGGATATGCATGCATGTGATTTGAGTGCTAAATTTCCATTTTTTATTAAGTTACAGGCACTGTATATATAACAGCAGCCACACTTCTGTTGCTAATGTTTAATTAAAACTGAGGCTAGGTTCACAGTAGACACAAAATTAAATTAGATTGTTTTCTGCAAAGGAGACCAATAGATAAGCAGACGTATGTATGTATGTATGTATGTATGTATGTATGTATATATACACATATCTATCTATCTATCTATCTATCTATCTATCTATCTATCTATATCTCTATCTATCTATCTATATCTCTATCTATCTATCTATCTCTATATATCTCTATCTCTATCTCTATATATCTCTATCTCTATCTCTATATATCTCTATCTCTATATATCTCTATCTCTATATATCTCTATCTCTATATATCTCTATCTCTATATATCTCTCTATATACCGTATATACTCGCAAGCAAGCCGACCCGCATGTAAGCCGACCAGGAAAAAATGATTGACCCCCATATAAGCCGGGGGTAGGAAATGCTGGCCGCGTGATTCCCCCCCCCCCCCCATTGTGTCCCAGTATAGCTTTATAGTGCCCAGTATAGCTAGTATAGTGCCCAGTATAGCTAGTAAAGTGCCCAGTATGGGTAGGTAGTCCCCCAGTAAAGCTAGTATAGTGCCCAGTATAGGTAGGTAGTCCCCCAGTATAGCTAGTAAAGTGCCCAGTTTAGCTAGTATAGTGTCCCAGTATAGCTAGTATATTGCCCAGTATAGCTAGTATATTGCCTAGTATGGCTAGTATAGTTCCCAGTATGGCTAGCATAGTGCCCCAGTATGGCTAGCATAGTGCCCCAGTATGGCTAGCATAGTGCCCCAGTATAGTCCCAGTATGGGTAGGTGGGTGGCGGCCGCCGCTGCTATTACCTTAGGCAGCGCCGCTTCCTCTATCCCCGTCCTGCTCCGGTACCTGACTCACAGCAGCGCGCCCCTCGGCGGCTGCTGCTGAGATGACGGAGGAAACCATAGAGAGCGGCTTCCTGTAGCGGCGATGCCATTACTATGGGAACCACTCTCTATGGTTTCTTCCGTCATCACAGCAGCCGCCGAGGGGTGCGCTGCTGTGAGTCAGGTACCGGAGCAGGACGGGGATAGAGGAAGCGGCGCCGCCTAAGGTAATAGCAGCGGGGGGAGCAGGGAGGGGTACTACCACACCCACCCACCTACCCATGCTGGCTCATCACTCGCAAGCAAGCCGACCCCCCCCCCCCCCCCCCAACTTTTGGCCCACTTTTGGGGGGGTCAAAAATTCAGCTTGCTTGCGAGTATATACGGTATCTCTATCTCTATATATCTCTATCTCTATATATCTCTCTCTGTGGCTGGATAGTGTAATGGTTAAGGGCTCTGCCTCTGACACAGGATACCTGGGTTCAAATCTCAGCTCTGCCTGTTCAGTAAGCCAGCACCAATTCAGTAAGGAGTTTCTTGGGCAAGTCTCCCTAACACTGCTACTGCCTACTGAGTGCGCTCTAGTGGCTGCCTCGCAAGCGCTTTGAGTCCGACAGGAGAAAAGCGCTATACAAATAATATTATTATTATTATTATATATCTCTATCTATATATCTCTATCTATATATCTATATATCTCTATCTCTATCTATATATCTCTATCTATATCTATATATCTCTATCTATATATCTCTATCTCTATCTATATATCTATATATCTCTATCTATATATCTATATATCTCTATCTATATATCTCTATCTCTATCTATATATCTCTATCTCTATCTATATATCTCTATCTCTATCTATATATCTCTATCTCTATCTATATATCTCTATCTCTATCTATATATCTCTATCTCTATCTCTATATATCTCTATCTCTATATATCTCTATCTCTATATATCTCTATATATATCTCTATCTCTATCTCTATATATCTCTATCTCTATCTCTATATATCTCTATCTCTATCTCTATATATCTCTATCTCTATATATCTCTATCTCTATCTCTATATATCTCTATCTCTATATATCTCTATCTCTATCTCTATATATCTCTATCTCTATCTCTATATATCTCTATATATCTCTATCTCTATATATCTCTATCTCTATATATCTCTATCTCTATATATCTCTATCTCTATATATCTCTATCTCTATATATCTCTATCTCTATCTCTATATATCTCTATATATCTCTATCTCTATATATCTCTATCTCTATATATCTCTATCTCTATCTCTATATATATCTCTATCTCTATATATCTCTATCTCTATATATCTCTATCTCTATATATCTCTATCTCTATATATCTCTATCTCTATCTCTATATATCTCTATCTCTATCTCTATATATCTCTATCTCTATCTCTATATATCTCTATCTCTATCTCTATATATCTCTATCTCTATCTCTATATATCTCTATCTCTATCTCTATATATCTCTATCTCTATCTCTATATATCTCTATCTCTATCTCTATATATCTCTATCTCTATCTCTATATATCTCTATCTCTATCTCTATATATCTCTATCTCTATCTCTATATATCTCTATCTCTATCTCTATATATCTCTATCTCTATCTCTATATATCTCTATCTCTATCTCTATATATCTCTATCTCTATCTCTATATATCTCTATCTCTATCTCTATATATCTCTATCTCTATCTCTATATATCTCTATCTCTATCTCTATATATCTCTATCTCTATATATCTCTATCTCTATCTCTATATATCTCTATCTCTATCTCTATATATCTCTATCTCTATATATCTCTATCTCTATATATCTCTATCTCTATCTCTATCTCTATATATCTCTATCTCTATCTCTATATATCTCTATCTCTATCTCTATATATCTCTATCTCTATCTCTATATATCTCTATCTCTATCTCTATATATCTCTATCTCTATATATCTCTATCTCTATCTCTATATATCTCTATCTCTATCTCTATATATCTCTATCTCTATATATCTCTATCTCTATCTCTATCTCTATATATCTCTATCTCTATCTCTATCTCTATATATCTCTATCTCTATCTCTATATATCTCTATCTCTATCTCTATATATCTCTATCTCTATCTCTATATATCTCTATCTCTATCTCTATATATCTCTATCTCTATCTCTATATATCTCTATCTCTATCTCTATATATCTCTATATATCTCTATCTCTATATATCTCTATCTCTATATATCTCTATCTCTATCTCTATCTCTATATATCTCTATCTCTATCTCTATCTCTATATATCTCTATCTCTATCTCTATCTCTATCTCTATCTCTATCTCTATATATCTCTATCTCTATCTCTATATATCTCTATCTCTATCTCTATATATCTCTATCTCTATCTCTATATATCTCTATCTCTATCTCTATATATCTCTATCTCTATATATCTCTATCTCTATCTCTATATATCTCTATCTCTATCTCTATATATCTCTATATATCTCTATCTCTATATATCTCTATCTCTATATATCTCTATCTCTATATATCTCTATCTCTATATATCTCTATCTCTATATATCTCTATCTCTATCTCTATATATCTCTATATATCTCTATCTCTATATATCTCTATCTCTATATATCTCTATCTCTATCTCTATATATATCTCTATCTCTATATATCTCTATCTCTATATATCTCTATCTCTATATATCTCTATCTCTATATATCTCTATCTCTATCTCTATATATCTCTATCTCTATCTCTATATATCTCTATCTCTATCTCTATATATCTCTATCTCTATCTCTATATATCTCTATCTCTATCTCTATATATCTCTATCTCTATCTCTATATATCTCTATCTCTATCTCTATATATCTCTATCTCTATCTCTATATATCTCTATCTCTATCTCTATATATCTCTATCTCTATCTCTATATATCTCTATCTCTATCTCTATATATCTCTATCTCTATCTCTATATATCTCTATCTCTATCTCTATATATCTCTATCTCTATCTCTATATATCTCTATCTCTATCTCTATATATCTCTATCTCTATCTCTATATATCTCTATCTCTATCTCTATATATCTCTATCTCTATCTCTATATATCTCTATCTCTATATATCTCTATCTCTATCTCTATATATCTCTATCTCTATATATCTCTATCTCTATATATCTCTATCTCTATCTCTATCTCTATATATCTCTATCTCTATCTCTATATATCTCTATCTCTATCTCTATATATCTCTATCTCTATCTCTATATATCTCTATCTCTATCTCTATATATCTCTATCTCTATATATCTCTATCTCTATCTCTATATATCTCTATCTCTATCTCTATATATCTCTATCTCTATATATCTCTATCTCTATCTCTATCTCTATATATCTCTATCTCTATCTCTATCTCTATATATCTCTATCTCTATCTCTATATATCTCTATCTCTATCTCTATATATCTCTATCTCTATCTCTATATATCTCTATCTCTATCTCTATATATCTCTATCTCTATCTCTATATATCTCTATCTCTATCTCTATATATCTCTATATATCTCTATCTCTATATATCTCTATCTCTATATATCTCTATCTCTATCTCTATCTCTATATATCTCTATCTCTATCTCTATCTCTATATATCTCTATCTCTATCTCTATCTCTATCTCTATCTCTATCTCTATATATCTCTATCTCTATCTCTATATATCTCTATCTCTATCTCTATATATCTCTATCTCTATCTCTATATATCTCTATCTCTATCTCTATATATCTCTATCTCTATCTCTATATATCTCTATCTCTATCTCTATATATCTCTATCTCTATCTCTATATATCTCTATCTCTATCTCTATATATCTCTATCTCTATCTCTATATATCTCTATCTCTATATATCTCTATCTCTATCTCTATATATCTCTATCTCTATATATCTCTATCTCTATATATCTCTATCTCTATCTCTATCTCTATATATCTCTATCTCTATCTCTATATATCTCTATCTCTATCTCTATATATCTCTATCTCTATCTCTATATATCTCTATCTCTATCTCTATATATCTCTATCTCTATATATCTCTATCTCTATCTCTATATATCTCTATCTCTATCTCTATATATCTCTATCTCTATATATCTCTATCTCTATCTCTATCTCTATATATCTCTATCTCTATCTCTATCTCTATATATCTCTATCTCTATCTCTATCTCTATATATCTCTATCTCTATCTCTATATATCTCTATCTCTATCTCTATATATCTCTATCTCTATCTCTATATATCTCTATCTCTATCTCTATATATCTCTATCTCTATCTCTATATATCTCTATCTCTATCTCTATATATCTCTATCTCTATCTCTATATATCTCTATCTCTATCTCTATATATCTCTATATATCTCTATCTCTATATATCTCTATCTCTATATATCTCTATCTCTATCTCTATCTCTATATATCTCTATCTCTATCTCTATCTCTATATATCTCTATCTCTATCTCTATCTCTATCTCTATCTCTATCTCTATATATCTCTATCTCTATCTCTATATATCTCTATCTCTATCTCTATATATCTCTATCTCTATCTCTATATATCTCTATCTCTATCTCTATATATCTCTATATATCTCTATCTCTATATATCTCTATCTCTATATATCTCTATCTCTATCTCTATATATCTCTATCTCTATATATCTCTATCTCTATCTCTATATATCTCTATCTCTATATATCTCTATCTCTATCTCTATATATCTCTATCTCTATATATCTCTATCTCTATCTCTATATATCTCTATCTCTATCTCTATATATCTCTATCTCTATCTCTATATATCTCTATCTCTATATATCTCTATCTCTATCTCTATCTCTATCTCTATATATATCTCTATCTCTATATATCTCTATCTCTATCTCTATATATCTCTATCTCTATCTCTATATATCTCTATCTCTATATATCTCTATCTCTATCTCTATCTCTATCTCTATATATCTCTATCTCTATCTCTATATATCTCTATCTCTATCTCTATATATCTCTATCTCTATCTCTATATATCTCTATCTCTATCTCTATATATCTCTATCTCTATCTCTATATATCTCTATCTCTATCTCTATATATCTCTATCTCTATCTCTATATATCTCTATCTCTATCTCTATATATCTCTATCTCTATCTCTATATATCTCTATCTCTATCTCTATATATCTCTATCTCTATCTCTATATATCTCTATCTCTATCTCTATATATCTCTATCTCTATCTCTATATATCTCTATCTCTATCTCTATATATCTCTATCTCTATATATCTCTATCTCTATCTCTATATATCTCTATCTCTATCTCTATATATCTCTATCTCTATCTCTATATATCTCTATCTCTATCTCTATATATCTCTATCTCTATCTCTATATATCTCTATCTCTATCTCTATATATCTCTATCTCTATCTCTATATATCTCTATCTCTATATATCTCTATCTCTCTATCTCTATATATCTCTATCTCTCTATCTCTATATATCTCTATCTCTCTATCTCTATATATCTCTATCTCTATATATCTCTATATATCTCTATCTCTCTATCTCTCTATATCTATCTATAATATTCCGATTAACGTGGACCTAAACTCAAAACTCATATAAGCAATGACATACGGCAATAACCTTTAAAGTAAAAAAAAAATGGTACAGCTTACACAAATCCTGCAATAAATCTGCAGTTTGTCTACTACCTGCTTTCATGGAAGCAGACATTTTAACATCCTGTGTTTTACAAATGAGATCTCTGCCGTGGCAGGCAGCTGACACTGCTGCAAGATCAAATTACAGCTTGTGATTAGACACAGGTGAGGGGGAATTAGACAGACTAAACTATCAAAAAACATTTCTATATGTTTTCCTTCTGTCCAGTGCAAGAGTTCAGGTCCACTTTAAGACATGTCTGCTCTCAGTTTATCTATTGTCTCAGTTGCGATAGCGGAATGCAGACCTACACAACTACCTAGTATGCTGACAGACACAATGAAAGCCTATTGAGATTGACCACATTAGTTCTCACTAGTGCAGTGAATGGTAACATCAGGCGCCCACTTGGAGCAGCGCTTGCACTTTGGTCACCATTTTTGGCCATGACCTGCAACACGATTTACCGGTGATCAGAAGTGCTGTGTACGGCGCTTGCAATTTGCATTTTGAATAAAGTTTTACCTACATGCCGGGTCCATGCACATGTCATTGTTTCTGTGCAAGAAGGTGGGGCTACGTGCCCAATGTCGCAGCACAGACCCGGGATGTATGTAAAAACTTTATTCAAAACACCACAAGTGCATACAAAATCGCTGCAAAATCACTTTTGAACAGCGATTCAAAAGCGATTTTGCTCTTATACTTTGTATTTGATCACAATTGCTCCAAAAATGCTGTAGGATCCACGATTGTGATTTCCCTAATTGCAATCCCTCCTGTGGGTTTCAAGTCATTTACTGTCATTAGCTTAACTCTTTTGGAATCGTTGACAATTGCCGGCTGTTTCAAAGCATGGCTAAAAGCGCTCTAGTGGGCCATAGCCCTAAATCTGTTTAGCAAATCCTGTAGTCCTGTATTGGGGGGTGGTTGTGCTGTGTTGATTTGCCATACTGTTTTGCAGCTGTTGTCAGGTCTTTCCTCTGTGTGCCTTCCTGACCCACCTACTGTATGTCTAAATCTGACTTGCACATCGGCCATTTATAGAATAGCCAGTCTGCATTCTCAAGTAGAGGCAGCTGCTCTCTAGTCCCCTCACTTCCAGCACCCTCACCTTCTCCTAGAACTATCGCCTCCATAATTCCTATTCTTTCTGCACCAAGTTCTCCCTTGCTGTTTCTTGATGTGAAAGCAAATAGTTGTCACACATCCACACTCCTACATTTTACTGGGAGCTCATGCTAGAGCAGAGCTCCCAGGCAAGTCATAGACCATGTTTAGTGAATACAAAGGCCAGCACTCGGCACCTTATGCATCACATTCTCTGTGCTGGCCCATGTAATGCTAGGTACACACGATACCATTTTCTGACAGATTTCCACAGGTCTGATCTGATTTCTGATTGATTTTCCATGGAAGTGGGCGGAAAATGGATCGGAAATCAGGTCTAACTTGTTGGAAATATTTGATCTGACAGTAAATCTGTCAGAAAATGTTATTAAGCATTACATGTCTCTATGCCAATGCACTAATGTACTAAGTGAACCTAGTGTGATGGGCTAGAACTGTTAGGATTTTTATTGCTGTCAGTTAATGCTAGAGTGAGTTCTATTTCGTATAGGGTTGCTACTAGTGTTTGAGGGGGAGGACATTGACATGGTAATAATAAAACTGCATGTTCTGTGTAAAAACAAAGTCTGTGTCTCTGTTAATGATTGCTGTGTTTGTACAGCTAGCTATTCCCTGATCTACCACCTTGCACCATAATAAAGCCCAATCTACACGATACGATTCTTTGTGCGATTCGATTACGATTCTATTTACGATCCGATTAAATCCAACATGTCCGATCGGGATTCGATTCAACTTGATTTGCCAGTGCAAAACAATGGTAAATCGAATTGAATCTAATCCTGATTGGACATGTTGGATTTAATCAGATCGTAAATAGAATCGTAATCGAATCGTATCGTGTAGATGGGGCTTTAGATACAAATAAAAATCTTATCTGATGTTGGATGAATTGATGAAGTACAAGGCTCTATGAACATTGCTTGTGTACTACTTGTGCCCACAACTCCCTGAAGCTCCCACCGGCATTAGTCAGAAAACGAATAGGCATATTAGATCAGGATTTTGATTTTCATTAGGTTATTTTTTTTTAATTGAATCTAACATTTGATCTGTTTTTAAAATATTGCATATGATATGGTTGCCTCTAGAACTAGTCTGGAAGTCTGTGTGTTTTCTGAATAATTTTACTTTTTTTTTTTTTTTTATTTGTATATTAAGGTATGCGTTCACATTATGCGGCTTGCTGCATGCTTCATGGCTGCTTACTACATTGCTGCATGTGAACACACTGTCCATACAATCGTATAGGCACATTTACTATGCATTGGAATGGACCACATTATCCTAATGCACTTTTTTTTTTCAAGCTGTGATAAAAAAAAAATGACATGCTGGTTGAATAAAAGTAAGTTTAAGTCCAAAATTTGCCAGCGGTATGAATAATTTATGGGCAGCACTGTATAATTCCACAGTACAGCAATCATTTATGTTATACAAAGCTACTTACCACTCCCCACTGTCTAACTGCACCTACCGGGGTGTATGCCGCAATTGAGTTTGCTTCTGGGATTCATAACTCCCACTTTCAGGGTCACGTACTCTGCAGAGCCTATCTGTGCTCAGGACTTGTGTCCATCTGGTGTGTCTCTCAGGCTGCACGTGTAGATACGTCTATGGTTACCATAGTATTCCATTGGTCCAGACATTGGGGGCAAGGTTACTGCAAAGAATTAAAAGGTATCCTGATACATGTGAAATTAAAAACAAATAAGCAAGGCTGTACATTAATTCAACAAGGCGTGTCAGTCACACGTGCAAGGCATGTGTCAGCCAGCCAGTGCAATTGGTGCCGACCTACTGCTCTATAAGGCTTGGTTCCCATCTGCAGTTGGACCATGTGGGCTCAGCGGGAGTGGACAGTGTAGTGACTACCCCAATGGTCCGCTGTAGTCTGGCTGGAGCCCGGGGAAGATGCGTTACCTCCATAGGCTATATGGGAAAGTGTTCGCCTGCCTGGTATTATCGCGGATGGCACAGAAGTTTCTTGCAGACCGACAAGTGTGAGTTTTTTTTATATCTATCTATCTATCTATCTATCTATCTATCTATCTATATCAGCACAAATGGGATCACAGCCTTACTCGCACTATTTTGCTTTATGGTATGCTACACATTCTAAAAACAGCTATGCAGTTGCTTCTGCTCTTTAATGGTTTCTATGAGGAAAAGATAGTGGTCACATGACCATGCTCATCTTATCTTACCTAATTATAAACCTGTTGCTGTTTACTAAGCTCCAAAGTGCACTGTGTATTTGCAGGTTCAGACTGTGGTCAAGAAAACGACTGAATAATATGTCCCTTGGATAGACAGGGATCATCCTTATGTAGCTTTTAGATTAAATGCATAGCAAGAAAATGGCACGTAAGAGATAATATAATAAAAAGCAGAAAGCTCTCAACAGTCACTAGAATTCAATAGTATCAGTCTTTCCCAATATTGGTAAATACAGATGTCCATACTGGATATCTTCACACTTGAACCTCCTATTACAGCATCGCACAGTGAAGCATGTTGTATCAGTGGACAGATAAAACAGATTGCGCTCACCAATTGGATAGGCTGACCCAATTAAAGACTAGCAACCACGTTTTGTCTTTATCCTCACTTTCTGGATGATAAATCCTCTGTGGAAAACCTCAGGAAAATACAAGTAAGAAACTCCACATAGTGTGAGGCAGTCTGGCAAAATATCACTAATCTCCACCCCCAGCGTGACTATCAATATCACCGTGATACAGCTAGTGGTGGAGATCAATGATATTTTGCCAGACAGTCTCACACTATGCGGATGCTGGTCTTTATCCCCCTCCCAACCGCCTAACGTCGAAAGGCGTCAAGTCCTGGGGCGGGGTTTTGCAGGAGATAGCGCGTGCATCTGTCATCAGTCTCCCAGCGGCAGTCGTCGCTAGGAGACTGTTAGACGGCAAAACCGCCGTCTATTTACATTGTACATCGCCGCAATCTAAGTAAAAAATTTTGAAAAAATTACAATTTAAATTAATTAAACAAAACAAAAACCAAAAGCCTGCAGCAGTGATCATAGCCCACTGACAGAAATCTCTGTTGGTGAGCAGAAAAGGGGGCAAGATTAATTTGTGTACTCAATCGTGTGGCTCTGCAGCAAGCCATTAAAGCTGCAGAGCACCAATTACTAAAAAAAATAGGCTAGGGGGATGTAAGCCTACGGTCCTCAAGTGGTTCATTGGGTCAGCCTGACCATTTGGTGAGCGCAATCTGCTTTATCTGTCTGCTGATATAACCTGCTTCACTCTACACCACTATGTGGACTTATGCTGTAATAGGGGGTTCTAATGTGATATTGACAGTCGCGCTGGGGGTAGATAATGGTGATATTTTGCCGGACAGTCTCACACTATGTGGAGTTTCTTGCTTTATTTTCCTGAGTTTTCCACCAAGTATTTGTCATCCAGAAAGTGAGGCTAAAGACAAAAACGCAGTTGCTGGGCTTTAATTGGGTCAGCCTATACAATTGGTGAGCGCAATCAGTTTTATCTGTCTGCTGATGCAACATGCTTCACTTTGCTTCACTGTGTGAACTTATGCTGTTATTGGAGGTTCAAGTGTAAAGATATATGGACATCTGTATTACCTATATTGTGAAAGACTACTATTGAACTCTGACTGTTACTGTTGAACGCTTTCTGCTTTTTATTATAATAACTATTAGAGGTACACTGCCCCTGTTGCTTAGTGAGCCAGTCATTTGTATTATCACATCATATTTGGGGTTCTAGAGTAGCACACTTTTTTTTCTGTGATTTAAAGAAAATATATGTTTAACCATAATTTGAGAGACACTACTGCAGCCAAATAGATCAGCATGGCTGCTAGGCAACTGGTATTGCTTAAAAATAAATCTGGCACCCTCCATATACCTCACTGCAGTTGTCCTTTAAAGGACCTCTCTTGCGAAAGTCTTAACATTCAAAATATATGTAAACCTATACAATTAAGTACGTTTCTTCCAGAGTAAAATGAGCCATAAATTTTCTCCTATGTTGCTTTCACTTAAAGTAGGTAGTAGAAATCAGACAGAACCGACAGGTTTTGGACTAGCCCATCTCCTCATGGGAGGTTCACGGGATTTCTTTATTCGCAAAATGCACTTAGTGAATGACAGTTGCTCCGTCCCAAAAAAGTGTACTGTGAGCAGGGAGGCTGGTCAGCATCTTTGTATAAATCTTTTTCAGGGAGTGTCTTTTTATAAAGAATAAAGGCCATGCTGAGAATCCCCTATGGAGAGATGGACTAGCCCAAAACCTGTTGGTAATGTCAGATTTCTACTACTTATGGTGTGTACACACTTGTAAGATTAATGAAAGATCTTAGACCAATTTTACCACCTTCCATGTATTATGAGAGCATACTCTACACAGTCTATTCTATTGAGCTGAACTCCTCATCAGATAAAAATCTTTGCAAGATGCTGCACATAAAGATGCTGTACACATTCAAAAGATCAGTATCTGCAAAAGATCTGTTCCTGCAAAAGATCCGTTCCTCCAAAATGCATTCATAGTCTATGATATCTGCAGATCCTCATACACACCTTGTTTAACAGACATTCATCTGCAGATCAGACAATCATCCGCAGATCTGAAAATCCATCCTGGTGGATCTGATCTGCAGATGAATGTCTGTTAAACAAGGTGTGTATGAGGATCTGCAGATATAGACTATGAATGCATTTGGCAGGAACGGATCTTTTGCAGATACTGATCTTTTGAATGTGTACAGCATCTGTGTGTGCAGCATCTTGCAAAGATTTTATCTGATGCGGAGTTCAGCTCCATAGAATAGACTGTGTAGAGTATGCTCATATACTACATGGAAGGGGGTAACATTGTTCTGATATCTTTCCTTAATCTTTCAAGTGTGTACACACCATTACTGTAAATGCCAGCAACATAGGAGAGAAGTAATTTATGGCTTATTTTTTTTAGGAAGAAACTTACTTCTTATTTGTATGTGTTTTTAAATTTTAAGATTTTCGCGACCGTTCCTCTTAAAGCAGAACTGCACCAATGGCCTTAAAGTTGAGAAAAAAAATAGTAAATTCCATAAAAATTTGACTAGGACCATTGGTCATTTAAAGCTAGAGATTTTTTTTTAATGTGGCTAGCTGCACCACCTATGCAGCGCTCAGTGTGGCTTGTGCATTGCAGTACAATGTGTGCGTTAACCGTGAAGCATATATTGACTGAATGCTTCACTGTAAATGCAGCACATGAATAACCTGCGGCACCGATTTACCGATCTGTTGTATTTCTGCTATTACAGGGAACACATTGGCCACTGTGAACCTAGCCTTACACTTTGTCCTTCACAGAGAAGTGGTCCAAATGGCAACCATTTAGTGTTTGGTACTAGTAAGCTAGATGTATCGGAGAAAATACAAACCTTGTGTGACATATTTAACCTTTTCCCGACCGCGTCACGCCGATGGGCGTGGCTGCGGCGGCAGCCCCAGGACAGCCTAACGCCAATTGGTGTAAAGTCCTGGTGCTCTGTTTTGCAGGAGATCGCGCGCAGGCTGCGCGCGCATCTCCTGCTTGGGGGATGGAGCTCCACCCCACCTTCAGTCTCCGAGCGGCTATTGCCGCTTCGGGAGACTGTTAGACGGTGTGATCGCTGTCTATTTACACTGCAGCGCTGCGATCAGCAGCAGCGCTGCACTGGGGGCAGCCGTGTGACACGGCTGTCCCCCTGGGGGACAAGAGAGCGATTGGCTCTCATAGGCAGAAGCCTATGACAGCTGATCGCAGTAATTGGCTGGCTGTGGGGAGGGAGGGAGGGAGGGAGGGAAGGGATTTAAAGAAACTGTGTTTATTTAAAAAAAAAAAAAAAAAAACACGAACAATATTTTATATAAAAAAAAAAAATAACATGGGGGGGAGCCATCAGATCCCACCAACAGAGAGCTCTGTTGGTGGGGAGAAAAGGGGGGGATCACTTGTTTGCAGTCCTGCAGCTTGGCCTTAAAGCTGCAGTGGCCAATTTCACTAAAAATGACCTGGTGCCCCCTGATCGCCCACAGCACCCCTCAGACCCCCCCCCCCCCTGCCCACCCCCCAGACCACTGTTTGCACCCAATCACCCCCCTAATCACCCATCAATCACTCCCTGTCACTATCTGTCAACGCTGTTTTTTTTGTATGCCCTAAACTGCCCCCTGGGGGCTCCTGATCACCCCCCACCCCTCAGATTCTCCCCCCCCCCTGTGTACTGTATGCATCTATGCCCCCTGTAATAACCCACTGATCACCTGTCAATCACCCATCAATCGCCCCCTGTCACTGCCACCCATCAATCAGCCCCTAACCTGCCCCTTGCGGGCAATCTGATCACCCACACCATCAGATTGCCCGCAGACCTACCCTCAGATCACCTCCCAAGTGCAATGTTTACATCTGTTCTGCCATCTAATCACCCACTGATCACCCATCAATCACCCTGTGTCACCACCTGTCACTGCTACCCATCAGATTAGACCCCTATCTGCCCCTAGGGCACCCAATCACCCGCCCACACCCTCAGAACTCCCTCAGACCCCAGCCCTGATCACCTCACCAGTGCATTGCTTGCATCTATTCCCCCCTCTAATCACACCTTGAGACACCCATCAATCACCTCCTGTCACCCCCTAGCACACCTACCCATCAGATCAGGCCCTAATTTGCCCCGTTTGGGCTCCTGATCACTCGGCCAAACCCACAGATCCCCCTCAGACCCCCTTCTGATCACCTCCCCAGTGCATTGATTGCAACTATTTTCCCCTCTAACCACCCCCTGAGACACCCATCAATCACCTCCTGTCACACACCCCCCCCCCCCCCCCCCCAGCACTCCTATCCATCAGATCAGGCCCAATACAACCTGTCATCTAAGAGGCCACAAAATTCACCCCCTCATAGATCACCTGTCATCAAAATTTGCAGATGCTTATACCCCTGAACAGTCATTTTGAGACATTTGGTTTCCAGACTACTCACGGTTTTGGGCCCCTACAGTGCCAGGGCAGTATAGGAGCCCCACAAGTGACCCCATTTTAGAAAGAAGACACCCCAAGGTATTCTGTTAGGTGTATGACGAGTTCATAGAATTTTTTTGTCACACATTAGCGGAAATTGATTTGTATTGTTTGTTTTTCACAAAGTGTCAATTTCCGCTAACTTATGGACTACCTTGGAGTGTCTTCTTTCTATAATGGGGTCACTTGTGGGGTTCCTATACTGCCCTGGCATTTTAGGGGCCCTAAACCGTGAGGAGTAGTCTTGAAACCAAATGTCGCAAAATGACCTGTGAAATCCTAAAGGTACTCATTGGACTTTGGGCCCCTTAGCGCAGTTAGGGTGCAAAAAAGTGCCACACATGTGGTATCGCCGTACTCAGAAGTAGTATGTGTTTTGGGGTGTATTTTTACACATACCCATGCTGAGTGGGAGAAATATCTCTGTAAATGGACAATTGTGTGTAAAAAAATAAATAAAAAATTGTCATTTACAGAGATATTTCTCCCACCCAGCATGGGTATGTGTAAAAATACACCCCAAACCACATTATACTACTTCTCCTGAGTACGGCAATACCACATGTGTGGCACCTTTTTGCAGCCTAACTGCGCTAAGGGGCCCAAAGTCCAATGAGCACCTTTAGGCTTTACAAGGTGCTTAAAATTGGGCACCCCACAATAATCCAGGACCGTAAACACACCCCACAAATGACCCCATTTTGGAAAGTGGACACTTCAAGGTATTCAGAGAGGGGCATGGTGAGTCCGTGGCAGATTTCGGTTTTTTTTTTTTGGTCGCAAGTTAGAAGAAATGGAAACTTTTTTTTGTCACAAAGTGTCATTTTCCGCTAAAATCTTCTATGAACTCACCATGCCTCTCAGTGAATACGTTGGGATGTCTTCTTTCCAAAATGGGGTCATTTATACTATCCTGGAATTTTAGCACCTCATGAAACATGACAGGTGCTCAGAAAAGTCAGAGATGCTTCAAAATGAGAAAATTCACTTTTGGCACCATAGTTTTGTAAATGCTATAACTTTTACCCAAACCAATAAATATACACTGAATGGATTTTTTTATCAAAGACATGTAGCACAATACATTTGGACAAAAATGTATACAGAAATTTTACTTTGAAAAATGTCAGCACAGAAAGTAAAAAAAAAATATTTTTTTTTTTTTGACAAAATTCATGTCTTTTTAGATGAATATAATAAAAACTAAAAATCGCAGCAGCAATCAAATGGCAACAAAAGAAAGCTTTATTAGTGACAAGAAAAGGAGGTAAAATTCATTTAGGTGGTAGGTTGTATGAGCGAGCAATAAACCGTGAAAGCTGCAGTGGTCTGAATGGAGAAAAAGGCTCTGGTTCTTAAGGGGCGAAAAGACTGGTCCTCAAGTGGTTAAAGAGATCTAAACTTCAAAACGTCCCCGGGCTACTTACCTTGGAAGGAGGGGAGCTTCTGGATCCTAACCACTTGAGGACCATAGGCTTACACCCCCCTAGTAACTAGGCTATTTTTTACAATTTTGTGCTTTGCTGCTTTAATGGCTCGCTGCAGGGCCATACAACTGTGCACGCAAATGAAACACACACAAACGCACACACGCGTTTCTGTTGGTTGGCTCTTATCGCTCCTGCAACTTTTTTTATTTATTTATTTTAAATAAAAATTTTAATTTTTCTTGTATTTTTGTTCCCCCCCCCCCCTGCTTTTGAGCCTCCCCAGGGGACAGCCGAGTGACACGGCTGTCCCCAGTACAGTGCTGCTGTAGATCGCAGCGCTGTACACTGTAAATAGATGGTGGTTTCAATGTCTAACAGTCTCCTAGCGACGATCACCGCTGGTAGACTGATGACAGAGCAGAGCTCCATCATTCAAGCGGGTTATGTGCGATCCCCTGCATAACCCTGCCTCGGGACTTGACACCTTTCGGTGGTCCTGGGGCTGCCAGCTTCCTGTTGCCTGGAAGCAGTTCAACCTTTGCTTAGATTATTGACTATGGTTGGAAAGTTAGACTATATGGCTAGATCATTATCTCCTTTGGGGGAAAGTAAGTGACAAGTTCAGTGTATTCTGGAACACACTGTGGAACTGTCAATGTTCTAGAAAGGCCCTTCCACACAGTCCATTGCTACAAGAACACAATGTAGCCAAAAAGGCACACCGCACGTTTACTGCTGCAGTGGGATCATACAGTGAGACCTATAGTACAATGGAAGTATGTCACACTGCTACTGTAAATGCACACGGTTTTCAGTTAACCACTTGAGGACCTAGGGCTTTCTACCCCTTAAGGACCGGCCACTTTTTTTCCATTCAGACCACTGCAGCTTTCACGGTTTATTGCTCGCTCATACAACCTACCACCTAAATGAATTTTGGCTCCTTTTCTTGTCACTAATAAAGCTTTCTTTTGGTGCTATTTGATTCCTCCTGCGATTTTTACTTTTTATTATATTCAGCAAAAAAGACATGAATTTTGGCAAAAAGATTTTTTTAACTTTCTGTGCTGACAGTTTTCAAATAAAGTAAAATTTCTGTATACATGCAGCGCGAAAAATGTGGACAAACATGTTTTTGATAAAGAAAAACCCATTCAGCGTATATTTATTGGTTTGGGTAAAAGTTATAGCGTTTACAAACTATGGTGCAAAAAGTGAATTTTCCCATTTTCAAGCATCTCTGACTTTTCTGACCCCCTGTCATGTTTCATGAGGGGCTAGAATTCCAGGATAGTATAAATACCCCCCAAATGACCCCATTTTGGAAAGAAGACATCCCAAAGTATTCACTGAGAGGCATAGTGAGTTTATAGAAGATATTAATTTTTGTCACAAGTAAGCGGAAAATGACACTTTGTGACACGAAAAAAAAAAAAAAAAAGTTTCCATTTCTTCTAACTTGCACCAAAAAAAAATGAAATCTGCCACGGACTCACCATGCCCCTCCCTGAATACCTTGAAGGGTCTACTTTCCAAAATGGGGTCATTTGTGGGGTGTGTTTACTGTCCTGACATTTTGGGGGGTGCTAAATTGTAAGCACCCCTGTAAAGCCTAAAGGTGCTCATTGGACTTTGGACCCCTTAGCGCAGTTAGGCTGCAAAAAAGTGCCACACATGTGGTATTGCCGTACTCAGGAGAAGTAGTATAATGTGTTTTGGGGTGTATTTTTACACATACCCATGCTGGGTGGGAGAAATATCTCTGTAAATGACAATTGTTTAATTTTTTTTACACACAATTGTCCATTTACAGAGTTATTTCTCCCACCCAGCATGGGTATGTGTAAAAATACACCCCAAAACACATTGTACTACTTCTCCCGAGTACGGCGATACCACATGTGTGGCACTTTTTTGCACCCTAACTGCGCTAAAGGGCCCAAAGTCCAATGAGCACCTTTAGGATTTCACAGGTCATTTTGCGGAATTTGATTTCCAGACTACTCCTCACGGTTTAGGGCCCCTAAAATGCCAGGGCAGTGTAGGAACCCCACAAATGACCCCATTTTAGAAAGAAGACACCCCAAGGTATTCCGTTAGTAGCATAGCGAGTTCATAGAAGATTTTATTTTTTGTCACAAGTTAGCGGAAAATGACACTTAGCGGAAAATTGATTTGTATTGTTTTTTTCACAAACTTTTGACAAAAAATAAAATCTTTTATGAACTCACCATACTCCTAACGGAATACCTTGGGGTGTCTTCTTTCTAAAATGGGGTCATTTGTGGGGTTCCTATACTGCCCTGGCATTTTAGGGGCCCTAAACCGTGAGGAGGAGTCTGGAAATCAAATTCCGCAAAATGACCTGTGAAATCCTAAAGGTACTCATTGGACTTTGGGCCCTTTAGCGCAGTTAGGGTGCAAAAAAGTGCCACACATGTGGTATCGCCGTACTCGGGAGAAGTAGTACAATGTGTTTTGGGGTGTATTTTTACACATACCCATGCTGGGTGGGAGAAATAACTCTGTAAATGGACAATTGTGTGTAAAAAAAATCAAGATTGTCATTTACAGAGGTATTTCTCCCACCCAGCATGGGTATATGTAAAAATACACCCCAAAACACATTGTACTACTTCTCCCGAGTACGGCGATACCACATGTGTGGCACCTTTTTGCACCCTAACTGCGCTAAGCGGTCCAGAGTCCAATGAGTACCTTTAGGCTTTACAGGGGTGCTCAAAATTTAGCACCCCGCCCACTTGCCAGGACAGTTAACAAACCCCACAAATGACTCCATTTTGGAAAGAATACACAACAAGGTATTCCATGAGGGGAATGGTGAGGTCATTGAAAATTTTATTTTTTGTCACAAGTTAACGGAAAATGACACTTTGTTAAAAAAAAAATTAAAAAAAAAAATTCTGCTAACTTGTGACAAAAACTAAAATCTTTTATGAACTCACCGTGCACCTCACATAATACTTTAGGGTGTCCTCTTTCCAAAATGGGGTCATTTGTGGAGTCTGTCCTGGCATTTTAGGGTCTCTGCAATCATTACATGTATGGCCAGTATTAGGAGTTTCTGCTATACTCCTTATATTGGGTATACAAGTAATGCACTCTGGGCTGAAAGGAAAAATGAACGGCAAACATACCTTGCTCCACATCAATGGCAGATCTTCCTCCACATCAATGGCAGTGATAACCTCAGGAGAGAGACACCCCGTGCCACCCTGCACTCAGGGTGAGCCACCAACTTATGTGACTGGGCCTCAGAACTTTAGTATACAGCATTATGCCTGTAGGATACAGCAATATGCCTGCCAATAGAGATGACCCTGTGTGGCATTAAAGCATCATCATAGGCCCAAATCACATATAAACCGGGGGTGTCCACACTCAAGGGAAATTCAAACATGCCGTCTTATATCGCCAACCCAGGACAGATCAGCAATATCAAGCATGGAAACCGATCCTTCTTCCCATTTTTATGCTTACCCGTTTGGTCTTCAAGCTTACCTCTCCTCTCCCTGCGACAATGTGCGAAAGACCACTGAGTGTGTGCCTACTCCTGTGTCTGGAGTTCCCTAGGTTCTAATAGTGTACCTGCTCGTGGTACCTCTCAAAACACGGCCCTACGCATAGACCAGGCTGGTCAGGACAGCGGGGACAATAATAAACGGTGTCAGTCCTTGTTCCAGCCCTGCTGCAGACACGGCAACGTTTTCTTCGGATGCGTTGACCTGGGGCACACGGAAGCTGATAGGCGTAATGCCTTCCATGCAGTCGGCTAGTTGCATCCGGGGGGGGGGGGCCTGGCACCTCCTGGATACAGGATGTCCATAATGATCTCTTCCTGAAATTGGAGGAAAGATCCAGTTCTCCCAGCCTTACTGTAGAGAACAAAGCTGTTGTAAACTGCCAATTGAATCAGATAAAAAGACACTTTCTTATACCAGCGTCTTGTTTTCCGGGTAACTAAATAGGGCGCTAACCTCTGGTCATTGAAGTCCACCCCTCCCATGTTGACATTATATTCGTGGACGACAAGGGGCTTTTCAATGACCGCAGTTGCCCGTTGAATTTGGACTGTCGTGTCTGTGTGAATGGTGGACAGAAAGTAAACGTCCCTCTTGTCCCTCCATTTCACCGCGAGCAGGTCTTCAGTACGCAAGGCGACCCTCTGCCCCCGTAAAAGTCTGGTGGTAACGAGCCGTTGGGGGAAGCCCTGGCGACTAGGCCGCGCAGTGCCACAGCATCGGATTCCTTCTAACTTTAAGTGCTGAAAGAGGGCCACACTTGTGTAATAATTGTCCACAAAAAGATGGTACCCCTTCTGGAACAAGGGTGACACCAAGTCCCACACAACCTTTCCACTGCTCCCCAGGTAGTCAGGGCATCCGACCGGCTCCAATTTTGAGTCTTTTCCCTCATAGACCCTAAAACGACATGTATAGCCTGTGGCCCTTTCACAGAGCTTATACAGTTTCACCCCATACCGGGCGCGCTTGCTTGGGATGTACTGTTTGATGCCAAGGCGCCCGGTAAAGCGTAAGAGGGACTCGTCTACGCAGATGTTCTGTTCAGGGATATAAGCATCTGCAAATGTTGATGACAGGTGGTCTATGAGGGGCCGAATTTTGTGGAGCCGGTCATAAGCAGGGTGGCCCTTTTCATGACAGGTTTCGTCGTCGTTGAAGTGCAGGAAGCGCAGGATGGACTCAAATCGTGTCCTGGACATGGCAGCAGGGTACAAGGGAACATGATTTACTGGGTTCGTAGACCAATACGACCGCAGTACATTCTGTTTCATTAGTCCCAAGTGAAGGATAAGGGCCAAAAAGATTTTAATGTCGGAAACTTGGACTGGTTTCCACCGGAAAGGCTGGGCATACATGCTCTCCGGGTGCTCGGTGATGAATTGTGTGGCTTTACGGTTGGTCTCAACCACAATTAAGTCCAAGAGAACCTGGGTGATGAACAGCTGCAAAAAGTCTAGGGCCGTTCCTAGATGAGCTGTCGCCACCTGGACTCCAGACTGGGCGGTGAAAGGGGGCACTACGGGTGCGGCGGAATCAGGGGATTGCCAATCTGGTTGTGCCAGCACCTCTGGGAGTCTATGGGTACTACGGGCCCGTCTTCTTCTTGGTGGCTGCGACGGGGGTACTACTGCACTTGCCACCGTACCAGTATCAACTTCCATGCTGACGCTCACCACTTCGCCAGGGTCTACGGAAGCACTGGCACTAAGTCCAGGAGATGCTGCGCTGCTGGTGCCTGCCTCACCAAGAAAACTATCAACAGCGCTAGCACCACCCTGCTGCCCTTGAGGCGGATCCTGCGCCACCTGCGGTCTAACGACTTGGGGTCTGGTACGCCTGGCTCTAGCCGGGACCATAGCCTCGTCATCACTATCGGTCAGGGAACCACTGCTTTCTACAGGTTCAAATTCGGACCCGGAAGATTCGACGGATGATTCTTCCCAAAAGAACTCATCCGACTGGTCCATGTACCTGTATACCTCGTCATCGGAAAGCCCCCTTCTTGCCATTTTGGATTGCTAAATTTATGGGGTTTTCCTCCGAGACTACCCAGAAAAAAAGAGCACCTACCTAGCAAAAAGGGAGTATTTGAGAGGTATTGGGGTTGGTGGGAAGTGGGGTCTCAGAGGCAATCAAACAATCACGGGACAATCAAATCCAATTACAGCACAATCGACTCCAATCACAGCACAAGCAGATCTGATGCACTCGGAAGGTGATGGGGGGAGGGTGGGATTGGGTGTGGCGGGAAGTGGGGTCTCAGGCAATCAAACAATCACGGGGCAATCGAAGCCGATCACGGGACAATCAAATACAATTACAGCACAATCGAATCCAATCACAGCACAATCAAATCTGATGCACTCGGAAGGTGATGGGGGGAGGGTGGGATTGGGTGTGGCGGGAAGTGGGGTCTCAGGCAATCAAACAATCACGGGGCAATCGAAGTCGATCACGGGACAATCAAATACAATTACAGCATAATCGAATCCAATCACAGCACAATCAAATCTGATGCAATCGGAAGGTGATGGGGGGAGGGTGGGATTGGGTGTGGCGGGAAGTGGGGTCTCAGGCAATCAAACAATCACGGGGCAATCGAAGTCGATCACGGGACAATCAAATACAATTACAGCACAATCAAATCCAATCACAGCCCAATCAAATCTGATGCACTCGGAAGGTGATGGGGGGAGGGTGGGATTGGGTGTGGCGGGAAGTGGGGTCTCAGGCAATCAAACAATCACGGGGCAATCGAAGCCGATCACGGGACAATCAAATACAATTACAGCACAATCGACTCCAATCACAGCACAAGCAAATCTGATGCACTCGGAAGGTGGTGGGGGGGGGGGGGGGGGGTTGGGTGTGGTGGGGGGGAGGGTGGGGTTGGGTGTGGTGGGAAGTGGGGTCTCAGGCAATCAAACAATCACGGGGCAATCGAAGCCGATCACGGGACAATCAAATACAATTACAGCACAATTGAATACAAGCGCAGCACAATCGAATACAAGCGCAGCACAGTCAAATACAATGCACTTGGACGGTGATTAGGGGGGGGGGGGGGTCTGAGGGCGATTTGAGGGGGTGGGGGGTTGATCAGGAGCCTGCACGGGGCAGACTGAGTCCTGATCTGATGAGAGGCAGACACAGGGGGTTACTGATCAAAGATCAGTTAGTGATTGCTGGGGAGGACAGATGTAAACAAACAGCAGGGGATGTAATCAGAAGGGGGGTATGAGGGCAATCGAGGGCCTGGGCAGGTGATCGGTTACCCCCGCGGGGCAGTTAGGGTCTGCTCTGATGGGTGGGGGTGCTGAGGGGTGATGGACAGGTGATAGACAGGTGATCAGAGGGGGATCAGAGGGGGATCAGGGGGTAAGGTAGCTGTATACAGATGTATACAGTATACAGGGGGGTAGTCTGGGATGGGGTGTGGGGGTGATCTAAAGGTAGGGGGGGGGGATCAGGGGTGACTAGGAGGCAGTTAGGGACCTAAACTAAAGGGCAGCGTCGCTAGTTAGTGGCAGGTGAGGGGGGGTGGGGGTTTTATAAGGGTGCTAGGGTGCTGGGCAGGAGTCTGCTGGGGTGATCAGGGGGGGTATGAGGCCTGGGGTGAGAGATCAGGGGGGCTGTGGGCAAAAAAAAGCAATGTGCAGTGAGACTTACAAAGTGCTTCCTCCTCGCTGGTGGTCTCTGGAACAATGAGACCACGAGGCGAGGAGGAAGCACGTATAAGGCACTTTGTTTACCTAACAAAGTGCCTTATACATCCTGATTGGGCAGCTATGCGGATTCCTCCGCTCGCCGGCTCTGCTAAGTGGCCGGCGAGCGGAGACAAAATGCCCGAGTAACGATCCCGGGCGGAGGATCGCGTCACTGATGACGCGATCGCTCCGCCCATGCCCTTAGAAGGACCGCCGCCTCTGTGGGTGAGCCGGTCCTTCAGGGCTCCACTTCCCGGCCGCCGCTGTGCGTTAGGCGGTCGGGAAGTGGTTAAAGAGAACCCGAGGTGGGTTTGAAGAATACTATCTGCATACAGAGGCTGGATCTGCCTATACAGCCCAGCCTCTGTTGCTATCCCAAACCCTCCTAAGGTCCCCCTGCACTCTGCAATCCCTCATAAATCACAGCCACGCTGCTGACAACAGCTTGTCAGAGCTGGCTGTGTTTATCTCTATAGTGTCAGTCTGCTGCTCTCCCCGCCTCCTGCAGAACTCCAGTCCCCCCCCCTGCATCCCTTCCCTCCCTGCTGATTGGAGGGAAGGGACGGGGGCAGGGACCGGAGCTATGCAGGAGGCGGGGGAGCAGCTGAGACTGACACTACAGATGTAAACACAGCCTCACAGCATGGCTGTGATTTATGAGGGATTGCAGAGTGCAGGGGGACCTTAGTGGGGTTTGGGATAGCAACAGAGGCTGGGCTGTATAGGCAGATCCAGCCTCTGTATGCAGATAACATTCTTCAAACACACCTCGGGTTCTCTTTAACGTTCAACACCCTGTGCGTTACTGTGTTGGAACCCACTACACCGCTCACTATATGGAATCCTTATTGCATTGTGATGCAGTGATATTGTCAGTTGTGGAAGGGCCTTTAACCTCCCTGGCGGTTTATTTATTTTGCCAGGGAGGCTGCAATGTGGTTTTTTTTAAATTAAAAAAAAAATATTTCATGCAGCCAACTGAAAGTTGGCTGCATGAAAGCCCACTAGAGGGCGCTCCGGAAGCGTACTTTCGATCGCCTCCGGCAATCGAAAGTAACAAGATAGGCCGCAATGAGCGGCCTATCTTGTTTCGCTTTCCTCGTCGCCATGGCGACGAGCGGAGTGACGTCATGGACGTCAGTCGACGTCCTGACGTCAGAGCCGCCCGATCCAGCCCCTAGCGCCGGCCGGAACTGTTTGTTCCGGCTGCACTGGGCTCGGGCGGCTGGGGGGACCCTCTTTCGCCGCTGCACGCGGGCAGCACACGCGGCTGGCAAAGTGCCGGCTGCGTGTGCTGCTTTTTTCAGAACGAAAATCGGCCCAGCAGGGCCTGAGCGGCGACCTCCGGCGGCATACCCCGAGCTCAGCTCGGGATTACCGCCAAGGAGGTTAAAGGACAACCAAACACAAAGGGATATGGATGCTGCCCCATTTTGTTTTCAGCAATACCAGTTGTCTGGTTATCCCGCTGTTCTTCTGCCTCTAATGCTTTTAGCTGTAGAAGTTTCTGACGTTATTGTCAGATCTGACCAGATTAGCTACATGCTTGTTTCTAGTGTTATTCAGACACTACTGCAGCCAAATGGATCAGCAGGGCTGCTAGGCAAATGGTATTGTTTAAAAGGAAATAAATATAGCAGCCCCCATATACTTCTCTCTTCAGTTGTCCTTTAAGGCAGTGTTCCCCAACCCTGTCCTCAAGTCCCACCAACAGTTCATGTTTTGTGGAAATCCACAGTGGTAGTTAATCAGTTCTGCGGTGACACTAACAGAGGCGGCCTTAGATTATGCGGGGCCTGGGGCGAGTGTCATATGCGGGGCCTAGAGCCATAAGTGTAGGCCATATACCATTCCTCCATGCTCACGGGCTTGTCCGCCCTTTAATGCAGTACGGCTTATTATTCTCATACTGTGCTGGATGGAACATCCAGCAACGTGCGCGGCCATGCAGGCACAGTTGATGTCGACTTGTACGTTGGCGAAATTGAGACGCGGCAGGGGACCGGAGAATCTTTGAGGACTGACACAGGCACAGGACTTCTGAAGGGGGGTAGGGGGGGGGGGGGGCGCGAGTAGAAGCCCCAGGTAAATGAAACTTTTTTTCACTAAACCACTTAAAGCAGACCTGAACTCAGAACTTCCTCTCTCTGCTCTAAAAGATGCACAATAGCACGATAACCTTTAAAGAAATATTTCTTTGTTAATACAGTTGATACAAATCCTAAAATAAATCTCCAGTGTTTCTGCTTTCATGGAGGCAGACATATTGTTATTAACATCCTGTGCTTTCAAATGATATAGTCTGCCGTGGCAGTCAGGTGACACTGGGCAGAGATCAAATTACAATTTGGGATTAGACACAGATTAGGGGGTTTTAGACTAGCTAAACTCCTTAAATACATACAGAGTGCATTTCTCTGTCTTCCTTCTGTCCTGTGCAAGAGTTCAGGTCCAATTTATCAAAGATCTACTTTAATTCCTGCTGTGTGCTGGCATGAAGCATGTGATGTGCCCCCACCACGCAAATACAATCATGCAACAGACCCTCAGAATCTGATGGTCTGTTGCATGATTGCATTTGCATGGTGGTGGAAGGGGGGGGGGGGGGGGGACATGCTTCATGCCAGCACACAGCAGGAATTGACACCTTATGCAAACTTGCTCACCCTGAGGCTCTTCCTGCCTGGTTGACATAATGCCAGCACACAGCGGGCCAGGATTTAACATTTATTTCTAAAAACTGGCTCCAGCTCACCTAAAACCCACTGGCTCTCCCTGCCCTGTCAGCGGTAAATTGCGCAATGCGCATCTAGTGACAATGCAGCACGCGTCCATCACATGCCCCCCCCCCCCCCCCCCCCAAAATCTGTGCATGATGTTAATTGTGACGTCAGAGCACTCCTGGAAGGGCGGGCACGTGATGTAGGACGTGCGCCGTGAGCTCCTGAGTGTGATGAGGTGGAGCCAACCAGGATCCAGGAAGAGCCTCAGTGCTTTTAGGCGGGCAGCGGCTGGCAATTATTACTTGCTGCAGCAGTGATAACTTGCGGGCCCTTTCAGGCATGGGCCCAGGGGCGGTTTCTCCACTTGCCCCGCCTCCCACCCCCTCAATGGGTGCCTCTGACACTAATTACCACACCTGTGCATGTTTATAATTTTCTGCAAAACCTGTACTATTGGGCCTTGAGAATAGGGTTGGGGAACTCTGCTTTAGTTTAAGGAACACATTAGTGCTGCAGTGTTACCTGTTTATAGGCTACCTACACTAGGCTTTCCGGAAAAAAATGTGCAGAAGCGGGTAGTACACTCCAAGCATTTTTTTCCAGAAAGCATAGTGCAGGTAGGTAACCAATGGGGTCGTTCTACACTGTCCACCGTGCACTGCTGCATGCATAGAAGCATATCGTTTGAAAGGTACCTTGGGAACTTTCATTATGCCTTTATACCCTTTTTATTTTATCACGTGTTCATAATAAGAAACCAAAAGGTGCGTAAATTCACCGGATTACTTCTGTAGCTGAAATGTTAGGTTTCTTTGGGTGGACTGATCAAATTGGATGTTGCACATATTGGTGCTTGTTTTAACTAACTTAAGTAATGTTTTATTCTTTAGACGTGGAACTATGCATTGTGGCTGAGCCTCATCCTGCAGGCAACTGTGTGTATGAGCACAAAAGAGAATATTGCACAGACTACTGCCACTACCGGGGCCACCACAGCAGCCACCATAGTGGCAACTGCAGGAACTACCCTTAATACAACAGCTTCTACCAAACGTGTGCAGCTGTCTATCTGGGACAACTTTGAAATGTTGCAGAGAGCTTTTTACGTGTTAATTGGAATCAGCGTGTTGGCTGTTCTCTACTTCATCATCCGGGCTTTTAGGTGAGTTATCATGTCTGGTATTAGTAGTATTTATTTTTTCTTTTGGCACCTTTTGTAGAAAGTCTGCTTTATGTGTTATTCTCTGGCAGTTGGTTTGATTTATTGTGTAGTAAGTATAATTTGCTTTTAGTTTTCAATGAGGCATTCATCCCATATATACTGGTACCTTTTCAATTTACTGATGCCTTTTTGACTAGGCCACATGTCTGCTGAGCAATAGTTTTATGATTTCATTTTTTTACATATTTTTATAATCTCTGTAACGAAGCCCTATGATCAGTCCTCAGTATGGGATTGAATATTTGTGGCATAAATAACACCTGCGCTCAAAATTTATAAGGTGGACATACCTCTAGTGTCCTCAAACTGTGCAGCCTCTCGGATTCATTGGCCGTGCCTCCTTGGAGCTATATTTGTCCTCATGTACCCTACGAAGTCTGTTAAGGCTCTTGTGTGTGGGTTTTTTTTTAATGTATATTGTGTGAAGTATATACTGGTAATTTACAATGCACAGTATTTTCGTTTTGCATTGATCGTAAGCCGGTTTTCCTTGAATCCCCTCCTGGACATCACTGAAGATTAGATATATTCCCTCCAGATATTGTTGAACAGGAGAAGGTTTAAATGCATACATTGTGTGTGTGTGTGTGTGTGTGTGTGTGTGTGTGTGTGTGTGTGTGTGTGTGTGTGTGTATATGTATGTATGTGTGTGTATACACACACACCCCAACACACACACACCCCAACACACACACCCCAACACACACACCCCAACACACCAACACACACACACGTGTATGTGTATAATTTAGTCATATTAATGCAGGATCTCTGGAATTGGTTGGGGGACCGGCTCTAGAAAGAGTCTTGGTTGTGCTAAATTTCTTTAGTTTTTTTGAATATTATAAAGGTCACTGTGCTTTTGGGAGCCTTCAGTGCAGCACATACAGTACAGACCAAAAGTTTGGACACACCTTCTCATTCAAAGAGGTTTTTTTTTTTTATTTTCATGACTATGTACATTGTAGATTCACACTGAAGGCATCCAAACTGAATTAACACATGTGAAAGTATAGTACATAACCAAAAAGTTATTCTCTTGATGAGCTTCAAGAGGTAGTCACCTGAAATGGTTTTCACTTCACAGGTGTGCCCTGTCTGGTTTAAAAAGTGGGATTTCTTGCCTTTATAAATAGGGTTCGGACCATCAGTTGCGATGTGGAGAAGTCGGGTGGATACACAGCTGATAGTCCTACTGAATAGACTGTTAGAATTTGTATTATGGCAAGAAAAAAGCAGCTAAGTAAAGAAAAACGAGTGGCCATCATTACTTTAAGAAATATAGGTCAGTCAGTCTGAAAAATTGGGAAAACTTTGAAAGTGTCCCCAAGTGCAGTCTCAAAAACCATCAAACGCTACAAAGAAACCGGCTCACATGCGGACCGCCCCAGGAAAGGAAGACCAAGAGTCACCTCTGCTGCAGAGGATAAGTTCATCCGAGTCACCAGCCTCAGAAATTGCAGGTTAACAGCAGCTCAGATTAGAGACCAGGTCAATGCCACACAGAGTTCAAGCAGCAGACACATCTCTAGAAAAACTGTTAAAGGAATCATCAGGCAAAAAAAAAAAATAGGTTTCACTTACCTGGGGCTTCCACCAGCCCCATACAGCCATCCTGTGCCCTCGTAGTCACTCACTGCTGCTCTATTCCTCCTCCGCGGACCGCATTGCGTACATTTTAACGCATTCCCGCTGATGCAGGAACATTAACACGTACATTTTTACGCGTTAGTGTTGCAACGCATAAAAATGTTTTTCGTATTGCAACACTAATAAATGTGTGTGTTCATGTTCCTACATCAGTGGGAATGCATAAAAAAGTTCGCAATGCGGCACGCGACCCCCAGGTCGGCAAAAACGAATCTAGCTGGCGGCGAGGGAATGGAGCAGCAGTGAGTGACTACGAGGGCACAGGATGGCTGCATGGGTCTGGTAGAAGCCCCAGGTAAGTGAAACCTATTATTTTTTATTTTTTTTGCCTGATGATTCCTTTAAGAGGAGTGTGTGAATCTGGTAGAATATCTGCTAGGAAACCACTGCTAAGGACAGGCAACAAGCAGAAGAGACTTGTTTGGGCTAAAGAACACAAGGAATGGACATTAGATCAGTGGAATTCTGTGCTTTGGTCTGATGAGTCCAAATTTGAGATTTTTGGTTCCAAGCGCTGTCTTTGTGCAACGCAGAAAAGGTGAATGGATGGTCTCTACATGCCTGGTTCCCACCGTGAAGCATGGAGAAGGTGTGATGGTGTGGGGGTGCTTTGCTGGTGACACGGGGATTTATTCAAAATTGAAGGCATACTGAACCAGCATGGCTACCACAGCATCTTGCAGCGACATGCTATTCCATCCGGTTTGCGTTTAGTTGGACCATCATTTATTTTTCAAGAGGACAATGACCCTAAACACACCTCCAGGCTGTGTAAGGGCTATTTCACCAGGAAGGAGAGTGATGGGGTGCTGCGCCAGATGACCTGGCCTGCAGTCACCAGACCTGAACCCAATCGAGATGGTTTGGGGTGAGCTGGACTGCAGAGTGAAGGTAAAAGGGCCAACAAGTGCTAAGCATCTCTGGGAACTCCATCAAGACTGTTGGAAGACCATTTCAGCTCATCAAGAGAATGCCAAGAGTGTGCCAAGCAGTAATCAAAGCAAAAGGTGGCTACTGTGAAGAATCTAGAATATGACATGTTTTCAGTTGTTTCACACTTTTTGGCTATGTACTATACTTCCTCATGTGTTAATTCATAGTTTGTATGCCTTCAGTGTGAATCTACAATGTTCATAGTCCTTAAAATAAATAAAACTCTTTGAATGAGAAGGTGTGTCCAAACTTTTGGTCTGTACCATATTATTTAAAGTGGATCCGAGATGAAATTTTACTCATTGCATAAGTGTTCCTTTCCTATTGTTTATAGGGCATTCCTATACTTTTTTTTGTTTTAATGCTCCAATTCCCTATAAACTACACAAGCCTAGACCACAGCTTTTCAGAGAGCTTTGGCATTTTCATACAGTAGCAAGGGCTCATGGGAGCTCAGTCTGGACAGGAGGAGGGGGAGGTATAATTGGCCAGAGATTTCAGATGCAGAGGGAAGGAGGGGGGGGGGGGGATTAGGTTTTTTTCACAGGCTGAGTGCTGAAGATGCAGAGAAGCTTGCCTGTGTTTAATGTTTACAAACATGGCTGCTGTCATTGTATTACAGGAAGAAATAATCATATTCTATTGAAGCTGTTTGCAGCTAGATTTGCTGTGTAAACTATCTAAACTTTAGATAAGATATATAGACAAGTTACTTGTTATAGATAGTTTTTCATCTCGGATCTGCTTTAATGTTAGTTTTGCAGGTAATTTACTAGTCTCCGCTGATCTCTGCACCCAAGACTCAGCTAGGACATTTTTGTAGGAAAGAATAGATTTCTGTGCTGTGGCACGTTTACATCAATGTAATTGGCACAAGCAGGGGCTGTAGTTAGTGTAAGGTTAGTGTAAGGTTGTGTAGGGGACAGAAGTTCTTGTAGTCATTGCTTTTTGCTGTCAGTGTGACTGACTGGACTAGATTTCTTGCAGGTTCAGAACATTACAGCAAGCACTAAGCAGCACTGCCACTATTCTGCTTGTTAGTGTAAACTTTTATTTGTGTATTTTATGGCCATTAATTTTAACTGTCTGTGGATGCATACAGTACATTATTTATGCAGGTGTGTCTGTCATTCTCTTATGTTCTCAATTCCAAGTTTGGGGGAGTTTACACTACAGGCATTGCATTGCCCAGTTGTACCATATGCAATCTCGCTGCCCATACAGTTGTATGGAAATGGTCATATATCTACCTGAAGCAAAGATGCAAACTTGCCGATTTAAAATTGCTCCTTATCCCCCGAGGGACGCCAGCAAGGGAAACTAGTCAGGAAGGAGACGGGCAGCACCATTACCTCTTCCCTGCTGGGACATTTGAATAGGCACACTTTATCTGTGTTCCCTGTGACATAGGGCTCCTCATGTGAGTTCAAGTTTTATGTATAAAAGGAAGTCTGCACTTAGGTTGTTTTTTATTTTGTTTTAAACATTACTCTATTGGACTTTCTTTACTGGATTTTGTATGCGGAGCATTGAAAGGGAGTGGAGGAGCCAACCACTTGAGATTCATGGGAAGAATCCAGAGGCACCAGGGAATCGTTTACCTAAAATCCATGTGCAGCTTTATGATTTGGGCTGTTATTGGCTGGTAAGCCTCTTATCAGTTGTTTGGTGTACTGACACTGTCAAGTCAATGAGAGCATGGGTGAAAAGTACTTATAGAACTATACTGCTTTGAGGATAAATAGTAGCAAAGCAGAGCCAGAAGGGGGCAGACTTGGGCTTGAAAAGACCTCACAGAAGACTGACTCAGCTATAATCATTGCGGGAAAAGCTAGACTGAATGCTCAGTCGGGGATTCTTATCAAGGCTGGTAACGGGCAGATTTAGCAGAGAAGAATGAAACTGAGAGCAGGGTAGGTGTTTACGGTCATGTTCCCATTGATCTATATGGTAAAATCCATGAGGGTGCTTCATCTCTGGTTCTCTCTAAGCTACACTTCCCAGCTATGCTAACCACCAACTACACGACACTAACCCCTATGCCCACTAGCTATACTACACTAACCCCTGTTGCTATGCTGCACTATACTACACTTCACTGACCCTTGCTGCCTCCAGACACTAAACTACACTATGCTTCACTATCCCCTTATGCCCACCAGCTACAGAAACTACATTACACTAAACCCTAAGTGTAACATCTCACCTGGTCCTGCTGCTGCGAACCTCTCCTCCATCTAGCTCCGGTCCGCTACTGTGCTTCAGGATCCCAGCTGCCTTGCTCCTCTTCGCCAAAGTCTCCCTCTGTGGGCTGCAGCCTCCCTATATCCTTCTGAAGTACACGTGCCACCATATCCCTGGTCACGGCCTCTTGGCACTTTATAGTTACAGTTCCCTATACTGTGACCTGCAGCGCACATCATGCGTGACCCCAGCACTTGTGCGCCACCAGGAAGGATGGTGGCAGTGCGTGTACTTTGGAAGGATGTGTGACGGTTGCAACAAGGGAAACTGTGGCAAAGAGGAGTGTGGTGGCTGGGATCCTAAAGGACGGTGGAGGACTGAGGAGAGGATTGTGGCAGCAGTATCAGGTGAGACCTTCCCTGTGCACTCTGTCACACAATATTACGTATTTTCTGCATACGCAACCAGAAAGAAAGCGAGAAAACCAATGCAAAACGCACTATAAAAGTGTGTCCTTAAAGGACAGTTTTAAGTATGCGCACTCTTAGTAGAATTCTGGTGAAAGAGAAATGTGGGTTCACTTCAGACATGCAAGGGGTTTTCAGTGTCTTCAAGTGGCAAAATCGGTAAAGCATTATAATTTTAATTATTTATATGGTGTGCTTAGAGGCTGATTTAGCCACTTCAGCCTGCAGTGTATTTTCACCTTATGCATCTGAGCAATGTTCACATTTCAGCACTCCTCCCATTCATTCGCCAATAACTTTCACTACTTATCACAACAAAATGATCTGTATCTTGTTTTTTCAATCACCAATTAGGCTTTCTTTGGGTGATACGTTTTGCTAAGTATTATTTTTTTCTTTATGCATGGAAATATTAAAGCAGACCTGAACTCAGAACGTCCTTTCAGCTGTGAAAGATACACAACAGCATAATAACCTTTAAACAAAAAAACATTTATTTGTTACAGCTGATACAAATCCTGCAATAAATCTTCACTGTTTCCACTTCCTGATTCATGGAAGCAGACTTATGCTACGTACACACATGCGACAACGATCGTTCGTTGAGAACGACGAACAAACTTTTAATTGATGAAAGAACGACCTATGTAAAGATAGTTTTAAAAGGTGTGTAACGATCTGATCGTTAGAACGAACGTTACATCACGTAATGCAACTATTGCGCCTGCGCATAAAAAGAGAAGTTTCACAGAGAAATAGTGAAATGCGCATGTCAAGCCTAGTACGAACGACCGTTTCCAACGATGTACTACTTTTTGCAAACGATCGTCGTTGGTTAAAATCCGCCGAGACAGAACTTTCTTTTGTAGCGATTTGGCTTGTTCGTCGTTTGCCTTAATAGTCGGTGGTTCGTTTTTTGTAACGATCGTCGTTGGTAAAGATCGGGGAACGATCGTTACAAACGACTATAGTCACATGTGTGTACGCACCTTTACTGTTAACAGCCTGTGCTTTCAAATGAGCTTATCTGCCATCTCTGCTGTGGCAGTCATGTGACACAAGGGAGAGATCAAATTACTACTTGTAATTAGACACGAATGAGGGGGAATTAGACATGCTAAACTATCTAAATATATACTGTACAGGGTGCATTTCTCTGTTTTCCTTCTGTCCTGTGCAAGAGTCCAGGTCCACTTTAGGAAAAAAAAATGGAAAAAATTCATTATTTGTCAGTTTTCGGCCATTATAGTTTTAAAATAATACATGCTACCATAATTAAAACACACGTATTTGGCCATTTGTCTTTATTACACCATTTAAATTATGTCCCTATCACAATGGTATGACTCTCGATCTTTCAACGACTATCAATCTTTCATCGATTGCAAACTCCATGCATTTCCTGCATTAGGCTGCACTCTGTCTTTTTAACTGGTATTACTCTCGATCTCTATCCTGTGCTTTTTTTTTCCTCTCTTATATGTTTGCAAATTACAATGCTAGTTTAAATATTAGACTCACATTGAAATATACTGTTCCGACATCTTTTATTCCTTGCTGGGTTGTAAGTTTGGCTGGCAGACAGACATTTGTTCAATTTGCATGTTAGTAATGCTACATACACACTTGAAAGATAAATTAAAGATATCAGACCCATTTTACCACCTTCCATGTAATATGAGAGCCATACCTACACAGTCTATTCTATGGAGCTGAACTCCCCATCAGGTAAAAATCTTTGCAAGATGCTGCACACAAAGATGCTGTACACATTCAAAAGATCAGTATCTGCAAAAGATCCGTCCTTGCAAAATGCATTCATAGTCTATGATATCTGCAGATCCTCATGCATACCTTGTTTAACAGACATTCATCTGCAGATCAGATCCACCAGGATGGATTTTCAGATATGCAGATGAATGTCAGTTAAACAAGGTGTGTATGAGGATCTGCAGATATCATAGACTATGAATGCATTTTGCAAGGACAGATCTTGTGCAGATACTGATCTTTTGAATGTGTACAGCGGTCTTTGTAAGCAGCATCACACTGCAGCAAACTATTTTGCCTATTTTACCTTACAGTTCGCTTCAGTTCCCCCATTACAAGTAATCCGCCGTGTCCCCACCGCAAAACGAGGGCTGCAGAGCCCCCAAATCGCCCCAAGGGGCAATCCGCCGGCATTTCCTGGAAGGGGCAGAGCTTTCAGCTTCAGCTCTGCCCCTCCTGACGGCAATCGTAGCGCATCGCCGCCTCTGCCTGCCCCTCTCGCTCTTCCTTCACAGAGAGGGCCGGGGAGAGGCAGCGATCCGTGCGGCGATTGACGTCAGGAGGGGCAGAGCTGAAGCTGAAAGCTCTGCTCCTTCCAGGAAATGCCGGCGGATTGCCCCCTGGGCGATTTGGGGGCTCTGCAGCCCTCGTTTAGCGGCGGGGACACGGCAGATTACTTGGGAGCACTGAAGTGAACTATAAGGAAGCTTTTGCTGGCGAGGGCCACAAAATATAGTATCGAGGGCCGCAAATGGCCGCGAGTTTGAGACCCCTGGTGTAGAGTATGGCTCTCATACTACATGGAAGGTGGTAAAATTGGTCTGATATCTTTCATTTATCTTTCAAGTGTGTACACGCCATTAGTCTCCCCTGTTGTGTTAATTTCCTTAACGAAGCCCACCTGATAGAGGTGTGATCAACTCAGTAGGTCAGACTATATGTAAGCACACACTCAGTCAGGCCTCAATGGGCTCTATTCATAAAACATTTGCAAGGGAAAAAAATCTTGGAGGGAATACACTGCATCGGTATTTTAGACTTTTGTGTGCTAATTCATAAAAATGTTTACACTTGCGATAAAAGGTCAGGGAATTCCTGCACTAAACTAGCGGTGCTGGCTGAGTTGATACATTTTTCTCTGTGCAGAGACAGTTACTATAAAGGAGGCAGCCCCAGCATCCCTTTTAGATGTGCATTTTTTTAAAACTGCCTCTCCTTGCCCTGAATCTGCGCTGAATCTGTCTTAGTCTTTCTAAACAACCTATATAAATGCCACAGCTTAGAAGAACTTCAAGAAATGTTACACATGCAGGCTTTCTGATGTGAAATTTATGTGAAAACAGGTACCCAGGAGGTTAAACACAGCCTGGGTATTCCGGTAAAAGCCTTTTTTTTTGTTCTGCTCTCACTGCTGCTGCCTGGGAGGTCTGTCTCCATTAGCTTGCCTGTTATCTTGCCTATTATCGCTGGCTTATCTCCTTTTCTAAACAGTCTGTATTCTCTGTTCCCATTCCGCTTGCTCTCTAATCTTTATTAATTGACATGTAGTGACATCTGTTGTGATAATCATCGCATAAGGTGGTAATTTCCCGCACTGCTCAGGAATGTCAGCTTTTCATGCGGAAACAGCTTTTATGAATGGACACTTTGCTAAATGGTCAGTAAAATATGCTGTTTTGAGCATTACTGCATGTAGGAATGCTTTATGAATAGAGGCCAATGTCTGCTTCGAAGTGTTGTTCAAAGTGTCTTCGAGCCAAAATTCACCAGAAATTCTCCAGATTTCTCCAGCCACAACACAAACAGCTTACACCCAAGGTAGGAATAATTAATACTTTTAAAAGCATCTAAACTCCAAGCATGTTTAACCTGCACTTAGCAGCATAGCTACATGCACCCTCCCCATGTAGCACACACCATACTCTTCTCACCCTCCCTGCTATCCTCGCCTTTCTTAGCCTCTCATGAACTTTTCTCTGCTAAAAACTTTGTCTCCCCTCTGCACCTCCAAACATTCCCAGGCAACATTTTAAATCCCACTCTCATCTGCTGACCCTATCCCTTCTCCCGCAGCTTGTAGCTGGTTATATATCACCTAATCCTGGCCCTCAGCCTCTCCACAGACAAGCCTCCCCTCCCCACCTGCCTCGCACCCCCCCCCCACCCCAGCTCTCCTCCTACAACTAACCTTAGGCACATATCTTGCACCCCCAGTTCCCCCCCCCCCCCCCTCCCATAGCTGGTGCCCTATGGAATGCCTGTTCTGTTTGTAATAAACTGGAACACATCCATGACCTTTTTATCTTGCATGGCCTCACCTTTTTTGGAATTACTGAAACATGGTTACTCCCCTCAGACACGGCTGCACTGTCATATGGAGGCCTACAGTTCAGCCACACACCCAGACCTGGTAACAAACATGGGCCCATATGCAATTCACTTTTTCACCTGACTTTTCTCCTAGGAGATAATTTTTCATATTCGATTTAAAATAACTTTTTAGCATTTTACAATGGGATAAGTACCAAAACGTAGGTGGAAAAACTACTGTCAACATTATTTTGAGTATTTGTTTGTTTGACGATAGTTTAAAAGTCATTTTATGACAAGTTTTGAAAATATCACTGTAATGAATGGCGGAGATGCCTCCGCGCGGTCTGGCGGCGGTCTCCGCGTTCATGCCGGCGGTTTCCGCGCAGCAACATAGGTCTGGTTCGCCTGAGCCTGCTAGTGCACACAGAGGGAGAGTTATGCATGCGTGCCAGAAGTCAGGACCTTTATGCCAGCAGGAAAGGTATCAGCTGATCAGGATGATCAGCTGATTCCTGCAGGACTCCGGATTGGCTGAGTGGTGTGGGTGGCGCTGCGGAGCGCTGTAGTGTGTATATATAGCACTTGTGGCTCGGGTTGCCGGTTGTCTGCCGTTGCGAATACTTACGTGTGAGCACTCAGACCTCAGTCAGATCTTACAGTGTGTTAGAACCAGCAGGAGCTGGGAATTCACACTTAGCCAGATTACTCTGTCATTATTCTGTGTTATACTTTAGACCAGTTCCAGGGTGTCGAGACCAAGGACCTCACACCCAAAGCTTAGGATTGCTGTGTCATTATTCTGTGTTATACTTTAGACCAGTTCCAGGATTTCGAGACCAAGGACCTCACACCCTAGTTTAGGAAACTGTGTTATTTATCAGACTAGTTCCTGGGTGTCGAGACCAAGGACCTCACACCTCAGACTAGGATTGTACTTGTCAATATCTGTTATGACCTCTGGCCTTCCTGACCTCTCTCTTGCTTTCTGATTCGGTACCTCTGCCTATCTGTCTACCAGTTGCCAAACCTTGCCTGTACCCGGTTACCGAATCAGTCTTCTGTCTCTGTACCTCATATGCTCGTGTGTTGCCGACCTGGCCTGTCTGATCCTTCTGGCTGTCACTCATTCCTCGAGTGATCAGTCTATCTGTATTATCTTTGACACTAATCCACTAGATGTCTGTTAGCTGCAAGGACCTCCTGCTCCCCAGAGAGTCCTCCTTGCAGTGCAGTCTGATTCCTATACCATCAGGGAATCCTTGGCTGCAGTACAGTCTGATTCCTATACTATCAGGGAATGCCTGGCTGCTTCACTATCTCCATCCCCTCCTCTTAAAGAGATATAGTCTCTGCACAGCCAGGAGGCCACCTGCTCCTCAGGTGTCTACTGGCTGCAGTAGTGTCTGTATCTCCCGCCCCACGGGAGATACTCTTTTACTGTTACACCAAAACACTTACACTTTATTAGGTGCCCAGAGGTTAGTCATACTTGTATTATTGGTGATTCTGCAGATCATCAATAATCAGGTATACATCTGTATTCTTGGTGATACTGCAGATCACCAATAATCAGATTCTCTGTGTGTGCTGACACCAATCGTTACAATCACCTAGGAGAAATCCCAGGTGAAAAAGTGAATTGCATATGGCCCATGGTGGTATTGTAGGCATCATCCTTTCTCAAAACTGTCCAGCCCCCTCCCTGTTGCCCCTTCTTTCTGCTTCTCATCCTTTGAAGCCCACTCAGTTCGTATCTACTCCCCCTTTCACCTCCAAATCACCGTAATTTATTGCCCCCCTTGTCCAACCAGTCTTTTCCTTGACCACTTCTCAGCATGGCTTCCTCTCTTCCTGTCCACTAACATTCCCTCATTCATCATAGGGGACTTCAACATCCCCATCGACACTAAATCATCCTGCGCCTCCTAGTTCCTGTCACCACCTCCCTTGACCTCACACTTTGGCCCACCACTACAACCCATACTGACGGCCACACACTCGACCTAATCTTCACTAGTTGCTGTTCCCTATACAAACTCATCAACTCTTCCCTCCCACTGTCTGATCATAACTTACTCAAATTCAACATCCTTCCATCCAGTCCCTACACATCCCCAGAACACACTTCTGTACACAAGTTCCGCAAAATTTGCAATCTCAACCCCCAATCACTATCGGCCTCTCTGCATCCTCTACTTACTCTACTTACTCTATCCTCTTTTACTGATCCTGAACTAGCAGCAGATCATTATAACATCACCTTAACTTCATCTATTGATTCTGTGGCTCCCTCCTCCACGGTCTACCGACGCCGGGCCCTTTGACAACCCTGGCTTAACGAGGAGATCAAACTACTGAAATGCCACTCCTGGATAGCTGAACGGCGCTGGTGAAAAAATAACTTGCCTGAGCATTTTTACAGTTACAAAGAGGCTTTGCACACATTCAGACATGCCCTTACAGCAGCCAAACATTCATACTTCTCCTCACTAATCTCCTCACACTCCCACAACCCTAAACTACTCTTTGCTACATTCAACTCCCTCCTCCGACCCCCACCTCCCACTCCCTGTATCTCAGCCGAGGACTTTGTCTCCTTCTTTAGTGATAAAATTACTAACATCCGCAAAAGCTTTACCCAATGGCCTCCTCTTTCCATACATACCCCAAACCTTACATCCTCCCTGACAACCTTCTCACCACTAACCAAACTCAATGTCTCCTCTCTCATCTCTAAATCACATCCCACTACATGCCCTCTTGATCCCATGCCCTCTCACCTCATTACTCACCTATCCTCTACCATCTCACCTGCCTTAACCTCCCTCTTCAACCTTTCTCTCCCCAGAGGCATTGTTCCATCCTCCTTCAAACAAGCCCCTATTACGCCTATACTCAAAAAAAACCTTCTCTTGACCCCTCTTCCCTGCCCAACTACCGACCTATTTCTCTCCTCCCCTTCTCTTCAAAACTACTTGAGTGCCACGTCTATACTGACTTAGTCCATCACCTCACTGCTAATTCTCTGTTTGATGACCTCCAATCTGGATTCCGCCCCAGCCACTCAACCGAAACTGCCCTACTTAAAGTAACAAACGACCTGGTGACTGCTAAATCTAAAGGCCTCTACTCCATTCTTATCCTTCTAGACCTCACTTCCGCTTTTGACACAGTGGACCACCCCCTACTTCTCCAAATCCTCTCCTTCATGGGCATTCAGGGTCTTGCTCTCTCCTGGCTTTCCTCCTACCTCTCAGATAGAACCTTCAGAGTTGCCTACTCCGGCACCACCTCCTCTCCACGTCCCCTCACTGTTGGAGTTTCCCAAGGCTCAGTCCTCGTACCACTCCTTTTCTCTATCTACACATATGTTCTTGGTCAACTCATCAGCTCCTTTGGTTTCCCATATCACCTATATGCTGACGATACCCAGATCTACATTTCAGCACCTGACTTGGACACCTTAATAGCTTGTGTCCTGGACTGTCTCAATGCAATCGCCTCTTTCATGTCCTCCCGTTTCCTGAAACTAAATATGGACAAGACTGAAATAGTATTCCCTATGCTTCCATGTCATAACACTTGGGTAGATGCCCCGCCCCCTCTACCCCATAGGATCCCGTGATTATAAATTCTAACAGCCCCTCCTTCCCCCCCCCCCCCCCCCCAGTCTTTTTTTCTCGATCTCACCTCACCTCATTGGATCCACGTTGGGGCAAGGTTTGCCTAGCAATTTTTCTTTTTCTTTTTATGCCCTACCTAGCTGCTTAAAGAGTGGCATATATATTGTTTTCTATGGCCGCTGTACTATAATCTAGCACGGTCCCCTCGTATCTGCTGGTCTTGGAGGGAGGCTTAGGAAATGATAGGGTCTAAATGACTAAAGGTTTTCCTATACAGCTGCTTTTTGCCTATGTATATGCCGGGTTCAGGTTTGCCCGGAGTGTGATATGTAGCATTAAATATGCTATGATGGCTTATGTCGGGCGCAGCGTGGAGTTTCCTTACCTTTCTGCTTCCTGGTTTCTCGGCTAGTGAGGTGCAAACGTCACTTCCGGTGACGTACTTCCGCCCAGTATCCGTCGCTCTCTGCCGGAAGCAGAGGCGGCGGGTGGAAGGCGGAGCTGAGCGGTCGCCATAGCGACGGCTCAAGCACATCTCCCATTGGAGAACGGAGGCTGGGGGATGTCCTCCTACCTTTGGGAGGTATATTTAAAGCTGGTATACATGGCGTCCGGCGTCCATAGCCAGGGAGAGTGTATTGGAGGGGCAAGGACACTACCCTATCGCTCCTTAAAACCATGGAGGAAGCAGTCACCGTTCCTTTGGAACAAAATATCCCCACACCTCAGCAAGGTAACTTTTTTTTTCTTTTACAGGGGTGATTTTGGTTATTTTAGAAATTGTCTAAAGTTTGATTCTATAGCAGTTTTTTTTTTGTTTTTTTTTTTATTTATTTACTCTTACCGGGACACTCAGTCTTCTCTTTTTCTTCTTTCATTTCGTCAGCAACTTCTGCTGCTCCTGTTACTCCTGCTGCGCCACCATTAGACCAGCGTCGGGAAAGGTATGGGCTGTCAGGTAGGTTCTCTTTTTTTGTCCCGATGCGATCGTTTAAAAACTGAACGCGGTCTCTTCTTTTGTTTTGTTTCAGCCCGAAGAAACATCGCAAAAGCAAAAAGAGCACGCGTTCAAGATCAAGATCACGCAGACGAAGTCCTTCTCCTCACTATAGAGAAAGAAGTAGATCGTGATCTAGACAACGCCGCAGGAGATGCTGGGCGTGCGAGAGAGAAGCACTACCGGAAAAATCTGTCTGTCAAAGATGCTTTAATGATATGGCTAAAGACATTGATCAAACGCCTGTAGATATTTCGCAAATGATAACGCAGGCAGTGCAGGACTCTATGAGAGACTATTTAGCCTCGTTACCACCCACACTGGCCCAACAGGCGGAACAACCCCAAGCGTCAATGGACGCAGACGAGACCGCAGGGGGTTTTGATTTCACGCTAGTACAACCTTACATAAGAGCGGTCCGGGAGGCCATTGAGTGGGACTCAGATGACTCAGAAGAGCCTTCCACAAGCACGGGAAAGCAAAAGGAACGGCAGATTTCATTGGCGAAGCTGCGGTAGATGTAATCAGATGTACTTCTAGAGCCATGGCGTCAACAGTAGTAACAAAGAGGGCATTATGGCTGAAGGCATGGGCAGCAGACCCAGCATCAAAGACAGACTGGTGCAGAATACCGTACGAAGGTTCCAATCTATTTGGTAAAGAAATGGATCAAGCGATCCAAAGACTTACAGGAGGAAAATCGGGGCTAATACCCCAAGATAGAAGAAACAAGAAATCCAATTCTCAATTGACCAACCGTTTTCAGCAGTCAAGATACAAGAACGCCAGATCCTACAAGCCTGGCAGGGAATTCAAAAGAAACTGGCAAAGTTCACAGTCCAATTTACAACGTCTTACTAAACAGAGGACGACTCCTTCCACACAACAGAAACCGTTTTGACAGGGAGCCCACCCAGACTTGTCCAGTAGGGGGAAGGCTTGCCCAATTCGGACAAGTTTGGGCGGAGAATATCAAGAACAAATGGGTCATACGAACTGTATCGAAGGGACATCGATGAAGTTTCAAGTCAAAACCAAAGAGTCACTTCCAGGCAACAAGAATTCCGTCACAGCAAGACAAGACTAATTCTGAAGGAATACATCCAAACTCTCAGGCTAAAGCAGGCCATAATAGAAGTACCGACAGAACAGAGGGGCAAGGGAGTATATTCCCCATTATTCTTTGTTCTAAAAAAAACAGGAGACTGGCGTCCAGTTTTAGATCTGAGAAAACTGAACAGGAACATCAAAGTAAAAAAATTCAAGATGGAAACTCTGGAATCAATCCGGCAAGCAACAAGAACATTCGATTGGATGCTTTCTGTGGACCTAGAGGACGCCTACTTGCATATCCCAGTACACTCGAGGTCCCAGAAGTACCTAAGATTTGCCGTTGCGGAAGAACATTTCCAGTTTACTTGCCTCCCTTTCGGGATTTCCACTGCACCAAGGACTTTCTCCAAGACTCTCGTAGCAGTAGTAGCTCTACTTCCGGAAAAGGGGTTAAGATTGTACCATTACCTGGACGACCTGCTTCTACTATCATCAGACAGACAGACATTACTCCAACACAGGGAGATACTGATCAACACACTTCTATACTTCGGCTGGAAAGTAAATTATGCGAAGAGTCAGCTGGAACCAACACAGTCGATGATATTCTTGGGAGCACTCTTCAACACAGTGGACAATTCGCTGAAGTTACCATTGGAGAAGGCACACAACCTTATTCAGAGAATACAATCTGTATCAACTATGACCTCACTTCGAGCGAGACAATGTCTCAGCCTGATAGGCCTGATGACTTCAACCATCCCAATGGTGCGTTGGGCACATTGGCATCTAAGACCGTTCCAATGGGGTTTTTTAAGCCAATGGAACAAGACGTCATTCAATCAACCAATACAGATGACAGACCTAATGCGGAACAGTTTATTATGGTGGACGTCACTGGAGAATATAACGAGACATCATCTTATTCAACACAATTTACCGACCATAATTACTACGGATGCCAGCCAGAGGGGCTGGGGAGCCCACTGCGAGGGCAGGTTCGCCCAGGGAATATAGACTCATACAGCTCACCAAATTCCAGCAAACATATTAGAATTGAGAGCGGCCTATCGGGCTTGTCAGTTTCAGGAACCAGATCCGGGGAAGGACAATACTCCTAAAGATGAACAATCGCACGGCGGTCTCTTATGTGAGGAGACAGGGAGGCACCAAGAGTATGGCGTTATTACAGGAATCAGCAGTAATTTTTCAGTTTGCAGAGGAAAACTTATGGGACATCAAAGCACTATACATACCGGGGGTAGACAATCAAACAGCGGATTACCTCAGCAGGAAAGCAGTGAACAACCACGAGTGGAGTTTATCACAACAAACTTTTCTATGGATATGCAACCACTTTGGGACCCCAGAGATGGACCTTATGGCCACTCCAACCAACACGAAGAGCAGGATATTCTATTCCAGGTACCAATACAGGGAGTCGGCGGGAGTGGATGCTCTTTCTATGCCCTGGAACTTCTCCCTAGCCTACGTCTACCCGCCAACACCAATGATCCGGCCATTACTCACCAGATTATACCAGGAGAGGGTTACACTCATAGCAATAATCCCATACTGGCCGAGACGTCCGTGGTTCCCCCTCCTGTGGGAATTGAAGTCACAGTATCCACTACCTCTCCCACACGTCAACAATCTTCTGACACAGGGGGAAATAGTTCACCAGAACCCAGAGAAACTCAAGCTGATGATCTGGATATTGAAGGGGAGAGGCTGAAACTTTCAGGTTGTTCAGACCAGGTCATCGGAACCTTGCTAAGTTCCAGAAAACCGACGACGAACGCAACATACCATAGAGTGTGGAAGGTTTTCCAACAGTTCGCCAGAGAGGAAAAGTTCAAACCCTTAAAACCGGAACCTCATGTAATTCTGGAATTCCTACAGAGAGGGCTAAACAAGGGACTTGGCTACAATACTATAAAGGGGCACATATCAGCATTAAACGCCCTCACAGGCACTTCATGGGCTACTCACCCATTAATAAAGCAATTTATTAAGTTGGTACTAAGACTAAGGCCACCAAAGAAGGACATATTCCCTAAATGGGACTTACCTCTTGTACTGGAAGCCTTAGCAAAACAACCTTTTCATCCTCCTGAAAGCTGTACTCTGTGGAATACAACACTTAAAACAGTATTCTTAGTGGCGATCTCTTCGGCCAGAAGAGTATCGGAACTCCAAGCTCTGGGAGCAAGGGAACCAGACAGGGTAGTCCTGAGACCAATTCAGGAGTTCATTCCCAAAGTTGCCTCAATATTTCATCTAAATCAGGACTGGACTTTACCATCTTTTCAGATGACGGACTCAGACCACTCACACCCTTTGGATGTAGTTCAAGCTCTAAGAACTTACCTAGAAGTAACTTCCCAATTCAGAAAGACAGAAAGACTTTGGGTCATACCTACCGGATATAGAAAGGGCCAAGCGGCCTCGACAAGAACTATTGCCTCCTGGTTAGTTAAAACCATTCAGGCCGCATACAGAACTCTCGATCTGGAACCGCCTCAGCAGATCAGAGCTCACTCAACACGTAGTATGGCTACGTCATGGGCGGCATACAACCAGGTACCGGCAGAGAAAATCTGCCAGGCGGCCAACTGGTCCAGCATTCACACTTTCATGCGCCATTACAGAGTGGACTTATCTTCTCAAAGTTCTATTGTGTTTGGGAAAACTGTATTGTCTGCAAATACATAGTATGAATTAAATTTTGTGTGTTCAGCAAGTTAAGTAGCCCTCCCTTCATTCTTTCCTAAGTTAAATCCCAAGTGTTATGACATGGAAGCATAGGGAATACGGAAAATTGTTACTTACCTGACGGTAATTTTCCTTTCCCGATGCTTACATGTCATAGCACGATCCCTCCCTTCTATGTGGCTTCGGTGAGCTCGAGGCTGACGTAGACTGGGGGGAAGGAGGGGCTGTTAGAATTTATAATCACGGGATCCTATGGGGTAGAGGGGGCGGGGCATCTACCCAAGTGTTATGACATGTAAGCATCGGGAAAGGAAAATTACCGTCAGGTAAGTAACAATTTTCCGTAGTCTTCCCACCTCACAATTCAATGCCCCTGCCAGACATCACTATTTCTGTTGATGGCACCTCCATAACACCTGTCCCCAAGGCTCACTGTCTAGGTGTAATTTTAGACTCAAGTCTCACATTTAAACCACACATTTGCAAACTATCCTCCTCTTGTCGCCTCCACCTAAAAATATCTCCCGCATCCGCCCTTTTCTAACACGTGACACTACCAAACTTCTGGTGCACGCCCTGATTATTTCCCGACTAGACTATTGCAACTCTCTGCTCTGCCGCCTCCCTACCAACCGTTTAGCCCCGCTACAGTCTATCATGATCTCTGCTGCCCCACTCAGCCACCACCTCTCCCGCTTCTCCAGCCCAATTCCCCTCTGCCAGTCACACAAAGGATACAATTTAAAATTCTTACTCTCGCCTACAAAGCTCTCCACAACATAGCTCCTTCCTATCTAAATCAAATTATCTCCAGATACCATCCTACATGCAATCTTCACTCTGCTAACATTATCCTTCTGTCTTTTTCCCTGATCACCTGTTCCCACTCCCGCTTGCAAGACCTTTCTAGATCCTCTTCCCTCCTCTGGAACACTCTCCTTCAACACATCCGCCACTCACCCACACTTACTATTTTCAGGCGCAATCTGTAAACTCGCCTCTTCAGGCAAGCATAATCTCCTACCTAGGATTCTGCCCTCTCACCACCATTTCTACCACTCCACACACAGCTTCCCTTTACCTACTGTCCTATACCTTAAAGAGGAACTCCAGTGAAAATAATGTAATAAAAAAGTGCTTCATTTTTACAATAATTATGTATAAATGATTTAGTCAGTGTTTGCTCATTGTAAAATCTTCCCTCCCCCAGATTCACATTCTGACATGTATCACATGGTGACATTTTTACTGTGAGCAGGTTATGTAGCTGCTCCTAGCTGTTTTGGCTGTTACAGACAGCTGTAAACAGCTATTTCCTGTCTGTGAACATTGTTACATTGTGGCAGTTTGCCCAGAGTACCGCGGTACTCAGAGCTTCTTGTGGGAGGGGTTTCACCACAATATCAGTCATACAGTGCCCCCTGATGGTCTGTTTGTGAAATGCAATAGATTTGTCATGTAAAAGGGGGTATCAGCTACTGATTGGGATAAAGTTAAATTCTTGGTCGGAGTTTCTCTTTAAATGTTTAGACTGTAAGGCCTTTTGGCCAGGGCTCTCTTCCCCTTTTGTCTCAATGCTGTGTAATGGGTGTACATACCCCCACCACCTTTTGTAAAAACATGTGGTTAATTTGTTCACTGTATTAACTGTTATACCCTCTTGTCTTGTATCAAGTGTTGTATCGTATACTCTGTATTGTTATACCTTGCATGCTATTGTACAGTGTCACGGAAGATGCTGGCACTATGTAAATCAAAAATAATAAAGTATGGTGCCAATATTTTATTTGGAAATAAAGGTGCATTTTTTCAGTTTTGCGTCCATCCGTATTTACAAGCCCATAATTTCAAAAATAACAGTAATATATCCTCTTGACATACATATTTAAAGAAAAAATCAGTCCCTAAGTTAAAGGAATACTATCGATACCCAAGTGTTCTAAAATGACAGTGTGCAAATAATGTCTAAGTAGCTGTGTAAACATTTTCCTGCTTTTCATGTTAAATATCAAAGGCAAAAGCTGTAATTTATTGAGGGTAGGATTTAGCTATATTGGGACAAATCAATTGCAGAAGGGGTGTCTGCTTCAATGCACAGCCAGAGTTGCATAGCAGACTACAGAAAGCAAATATCAAACATATCAAACTCTGAAAGCAAAAACCTTATGGAAAGCTGTGACAATTAGTTACATTTCCTCAGCTCTCTTCAGACACTTCAGTCAGAAACACAGGACACAGGAGCTGCAGCTGTTGGGAGCTCTCTTCTCTGTCACACACAGAGCTACACATAGAGTTAACTGATCAAGTGTGAGGGGAATTTTCCCCTCTCCTCATGGCTCAGTCAGCCATCAGTTTTGGCGTCAGTAAACTTTGAATGTATTTTGCTAACAGTAAACAGAAGTTGCTACTAAAATGTATACACCAGTACTTAGCAGCACTTCCCAAACAATTCCTGTGTCAATTGAAAAAAATATGTGAATCGATAGCATTCTTTTAACTAATAGTTTTTTATTTTATTTTTTGCATAAAAAAAAAAAAGTTTGAGTATTTATAGGAGAGTGTGGGAAGTAAGGAGTTCATTTAAAAATATGTGTAGGTCTCTTTATTATTAGGGACCTAGATTAATGAATGGGAATGCATTCAATGATCTCTGGGCTAATGGGCAGCGGCTAGAAGGAGTGCATGAGCGAGCGGGAGGGTGCACATCGTTGATTGGGGCGGAGAAGGTATAACTACACCCCCTGAGGCTCAGATGAAGTTTTTAGGGGTGTAGACCTACTGTACTGGAACATTAAGTGATTGGGATATGTTATAAGTAAATTTATCCTTTTGATATTTGTTCCTCAGTTTAAAAAAGAAACCACAGAGGAAGAAATATGGTCTTCTCTCTGACTATGATGAAAACATGGAGATGGGATCCATGGACAGCGATGAAGAGAAAATCTTTGAATCCAGAAATATACGAAGGTTAGTAAGGGGAGTCTTCAGCAAAGCAATTACTTTGAGTGCTGTGGTAAAATAGGCTCTGTCATTGGCAGCTACCGTATTTTTCGCCGTATAAGACGCTCCGGCATATAAGACGCACCCAGATTTAGAGGGCAAAAATCAGGAAAAAAAGAAAAAACTAAACCTAGGTGTGTCTATGATGCAGGGGTGTCTTAAGGACTTTTTACCTCCCCCTTTCCAGTTACATTACATACTATTACACCACATATGGGGACAGTGTTATGTGCTGTGTCCCCCTGTGCCTGCTGTATCCCTCTGTGCCTGCTGTATCCCCCTGTGCCTGCTGTGTCCTCCTGTGCCTGCTGTGTCCCCCTGTGCTGTGTCTCCCTGTGCCTGCTGTGTCCCCCTGTGCCAGCTGTGTCCCCCTGTTCTGCCTGCCGTGTCCCCCTGTTCTGCCTGCAGCCCCCTGTGCCAGTGTCCCCCGTCCCCCTGTTGTGGCAGTGTCCCCTATTGTGCCAGTGTCCCCTGTGGCAGTGTCCCCCTGTTGTGGCAGTGTCCCCCTGTTGTGGCAGTGTCCCCCTGTTGTAGCAGTGTCCCCCTGTTGTAGCGTCCCCTGTGCCTGTGGCCCCGTTGTCCGTGTGTCCTCCAGTGCCGGTGTCCCCCTGTGCAGGCAGTGTGAGTACACATACATTACCTGCTCCTGCCGCCGCGCTCCTGGCTCCCCGATCCTCTTCTTCCATCTACCGCTGCCCGCTGCTGCCCCCGCCGAACATCGCTGGCCGGTCTTAGCCGCATGGATACGCTATCAGCACACCACGTGCCGGGGTCACGCATGCCGCCGAACAACGCTGGCCGGTCCTAATTATCCACGCAGGGATACGCTATCAGCGTGCGCCAGGTCACACATGCGTATGCGTGACCCCGGCGCACGTGGTGTGCTGATAGTGTATCCCTGCGCGGCTAATTAGGACCGGCCAGCATTCGGCGGCATGCGTGACCCCGGCACGTGGTGCGCTGATAGCGTATCCCTGCGGCTAATTAAGACCGGCCAGCGATGTTCGGCGGGGGCAGCAGCGGGCAGCGGTAGATGGAAGAAGAGGATCAGGGAGCCAGGATTGGAGCCAGGAGCGCGGCGGCAAGAGCAGGTAATGTATATAGTGCTTCCCTGCGCACCTCTGCATCCCGAAATCCGTACCTTCGCCGCATAAGACGCACCCACTTTTCCCCCAACATTTTGGGGAAGAAAAAGTGCGTCTTATATGGCGAAAAATACGGTATATTAATAGCCACAATTAGAGGCTATTACTGTTAATTAGGGTGCCAGAAAATAGCAGGTGGCAGGGCTCTATGGTTAGGCATCTGAGGTGGTGATTCAGGATTAAGCATCGGAAGGGGGGTTCAGGGTTGGGCATCGGAGGAGGCTTTTTGGGCTAGGCATTGGAGAGGGGTTTCGGGTTGGGCATGGGGGTGAGTTTAGGGTTAGTCATTGGAGGTGGGGCTTCATGGTTGGGCATTGGAGAGGAGGGGTATTTTTCGGGTTAGTCTTTAGGGGTGATTATTTAGGTTTATATTCAATCAGAAAGGGAGAGGGGGTAGTTGGGTTTAGGCATGGGAAGGGGGAGAGGTAGTTGGGAGTTTTGGCATCAGAAGGAGTGTAATTGGGTTCACGTTTTGGAGGGAGAGGTAGTTTGGAACAGGTATCGTTAGACCTCGCTAGAGGAAGGGCTATAGGAAGGGTGAGAATAAGGTTAGGCTAGGCTGTTGTAAAATATTGGAATAACCCACTACCATAGAAGAATATTGGTAATCGGGGCAGACATGGGCCAGAACAGACCGTGTAGCTGCACAGGGGACCCATGTCCTCTGGGGTTTATGCAGCTGCATCACGTCACCTTTATCAATCCTCTTCATGTAGTTGTCTTTCCCTCCATGTGGCTGTCTCTCATTATGACTATGTACTTTGTAAAATGCTGCTGCAGTTATCAGCCCTGTATAAATGCATAATATGGTATGAGATTAGACTATGCTTATGGTAGTGATTACAGTGGGAGCTCATCTAAGGTGTGGACGATCAGTAGCATGAGTATGTACTCTGTAAATTGCTGCTTTAAGTAATATTGAACATTAGACTGACTATGGTAGGGATTACATTTAAAGCTTCTGTAAGGACAGTCAGTAACATGACTGTCTCATGAAAGCCCTGTGGAGTATATCAGTTCTATATAGATGCAAAATACTTAGTAATAATAGTTATGGTTTGGTTATTGACATTTTTATTTTTTTCGATCCATCCATGATCTGTTACGACCACGCCCACTTGCACAGGGGCCACTGTTGGCTCTTTCCGCCACTGTTGGAAATGTACAGATATTCTACATGCAGCAATTCCCAGTGACCAATTTTTCGTAGTGCCCATGTTGAATGTACGCAGTGTTCAGTACTCGGTCTTCACTGTTATCTGCCTTAATTATGTATTTGTTTCCTTTACAGGTGATGGACAGCTTTCCAGTTTTAATCTACAAGTGACTCTTAAACCCAGCCTTCTGTCCTGGTGATTGCACAAATAGTCTGTGTTTGAGGGGACTTTTGAGTATTTGGCCTGCATCGTACTAATCGAGTGTCAACCTTTGGGAAAGTCTATGCTTCCTGATTTGGCCTGACTGGTATTTAATACAGTGCAACATTAAAAAGGACAAAAGCACTTTTTTTTTTCCAAGCCCTTTGCACAAAGTACACATTCCATCTCCACTATGTGGCCTAGATTTCTAATACCTCTATTGACTCTGCCTCACAACTGTTGACAGCCTAATAAATAACAAGTGCATTATTTTCATCTCTTAACAGCACAGAGTACTGTATATAAAAAAAAAAGACAAACCATTTAATGTGTGTGATAGACACTTCAGGAAGTTTTGTAACTAACTTTTAGATTTGCAAATATGTTCTTTTTATAAATCAATAAAACATTCCATTTGTTCTCAAGTTTCCTCTCTTGTATGTGTTAGCCAAATCGGGTTGGGGAAGAAGCCTGCATAATTAATAACATCAAGGAGAGGGTTGCATCATTACCAACCTAAACCATCTTACTTGCCATCTTAATCAGTGAGCATTGCTTACATTGGTCTAATTTATAAATCCCCTACCCTTCCTTGAACTACATTATGTTCTGCTATTTAGAAATATAAAGTGAGAAGCTAATTTGGTGCTGGAACATGCACACATTCATTTAGATACTTTTTATATACAGGTTTCGAAGTGGTTAACAGCATAGTACCCTCATCACATGCAGTAATGCATTCATTTTGATATCCAGCCCCCCCCCCCCCCCCCCCTCTCTTTTTCCCTTTCAAGAAAACTTGCCCTTGCTAGAAGTATTGCATAACCACACTCTCTCAGTAAAGTGTTGACCACCTGACCCCACCCCCTTTTCCCTTGGCTGTTTAGATATAATCTCTTTGTGGCCACTATTGCAGTTCAGCAGTCTTATCTTCCAATAAGATGATTCTGGCTAGTATACAAATCTAATGCAGACTGTAAACTGCATGAAATCAGGCCAGTCAAAATATGTTGGAAGTTTACTTGATTGGCCTAATCTCGGAGCTACATACATCTTCCATTACATTCGCATGCTAGCTGGAATGAACATTTAATTGCCCATCTCTCCTCCTTTTTCTGATCAATTCCTGTGCTTACTGTGTAAAACCTTTTAACGCTCCAATGTTTATAAAAATCTATTTTTTTCCCCATCACCACACCCTGGTTGCAATAAGAAACTATTTCTCATTTCTCTTTAACCTTTTTATAAACACAATGGGGACATCGTGGAAATGGCAAATGCATTACGCACTGAGCAGGAATGGAGAAGTCCTTGCAGAACTGCTAGCTACAGTGCTGGCCACAAAGGGGTTAGGTCTGGCAATCAGTTGCATGCATAGGGAAACAAGCTAGTATCCCATCCCAGATCCTCCTTGATTGCCTTTTTGTTGAGGTGACAGGTGGAGGAGTTGGGGCAAAATAGACTATCTGTCTTGCCAATATCAATTGTCTCATGCCTGCAAAATGATGAAATGCAAATCTGACTTTAATGCAAATTTCATGTAAATTCTATGCAGGGAACTAGGTCAATCAATTGAACTTCCTGCAACTTGCTTGGCATGTGCATGCAAGTTGGAATTCTTTGCTTCTAATGACAAACTCTATTTGTAACCCATTGCCAGCATGGTTACAGTGAAGTTTGAAAAACACATTTGGGACCTCAGTTTTCATTGGAGTTGGGCTTTAAATTCAAATCCTACTTGGGTTTATCAGTTCATTGATTTTGCTGACATCACGGTTAGTGCCTCCATAATTGGCTGAGCAGGGTTTAAAAAAAATCTGTTAAGCAGTGGCGTGTTCTGACTTAAGCAAACATTCAAAGACTTTGTAAATCAAGATGGGCCCTTAAGTGAGAGGAATATGGAGGCTGCCATCCTAATATGCTAAGAAGCAATGCCAGTTGCCGGATGTCTTTGTCGAGGCTCTGCCTCCACTACTTTAACCATTTCCTGCAAACCTGATGCATCTTCGTGCTACCACGCACGAAGATGTGCATGTGGCCGCAAAAGGCAGCAGTAATTGGTGCAAGAGAATATGTGTTCCCTGAGCCAATCTGTGCCTATTTTTGTTTTTTTAACCACTTGAGGACCGGCTGACATTTGTGAGATCTGTGCTGCGTGGGCTCTTCAGCGCACAGCACAGATCGTGTAATAGGCAGGACGATCAGACTTCTCCCCCCCCCCCCCCCTTCCTTTTTTTCCCCACTAGGAGGATGTCCTGCTGGGGGGGGGGGGTCTGATAGCCGCCGCTGCCTTGGGGGGGGGGGGGGGGGGGGGCGGGCGCTCCCCAAAACCCCAAAACCCCACTCCACAGCGCTATTCCGCTCTCCTTCCCTCCCTCCCCTCCTTCCCATGGGCGGTACGGGACAGCGATCCGTCCTGTACCGCCTCTGATAGGCTTCAGCCTATCAGATGCCAGTGATCCCTGCCCCCTTCAGAGGCCGGGGATCGCCGATCTCCTTTACAGCGCCGCTGCGACAGCAGCGCTGTACGCTTTAAACACCGGGGATTTCTTCCCCGCGTGTTTACATTTAGCCTGCAAGCCTTGATTGGAGGCTCGCAGGCTGTTCACGGAGACACCCTCCGTGAACTGACATGGAATGAACGAGCGGCCGTTTCCATGTAAATCCACTTACGACCAGCCGCCGCCTATCGGCGTTAGGTGGTCGTTAAGTGTTTAATGATCACTGTTGCAGCCAGTAACCATGATCATTCTCAACTTATGCCAATTGGATTAGATGTGAGACTCCCATCCTCTTTTCCTACCCCCACCTGCGCATGGACGTGTGTCTCATGTTTAGCTGCCATGTACCCACAATTGCAGCTGCGTACACACGATTGTGCATGTGTACATGCAATCCTGCACATCCCTGTGCTGCGGTCGGTCCCTTTGTGCGTGCAGGCACTCTCGTGCCCACACTCTCTCATGCAGGGCTGTGGAGTCGGTACATAAATCGTCCATCTCCAACTCCTCCTCTTCAGTTTCTGATTATTCCAACTCCTCTAATTTGCATATACCATTCTTGTTGATTCAAAGTATGTAACTTAAAAGGCATTTCATCGCTGAAAAAGCTTAGGAATTTTAATACTATATTAAGATTGTGTTTCTGTTCCACAATATAATCATTATTTGCAGCTAGTGATGTGCCGCCTCTTTCTTTTACATTGGTTTGTCCAGGACCGTTTGAGCAATCCGGTTGAGGCTTGGCAACGGCTTTCAGTGTTGCCAACTCATCCCTTTAAATACTGACACATCTAAGTTATACAGGTTCTGGGGCTACTTTCACATAATCAGTACCTTAACTGCATCTACCTAGCCACAAAACCTGTATAATTCATGTGTCAGTAATTAAAAGGATGAGTTGGCAACACTGACGGCTTTATTCCCAGGTTATGTACCTGAGGTGCTGACTCCGTTGAAATCCATTTAGACATTGCTATACTTAGATGGCATCTGCTTTTAGGAACAAAAAAGAAGCCGCCACTCTACTCTGTTGGCAATCTTGGCCTGTCATTGCCAATGTGAATGTCCTAGCATGTCGTATGTTTGACTCCTTGAAGCCCCATATCAGATGGGTTTCAGCATGTAGCCCTGCTACCTTACATAAAAAGGCTTCTGCCTTTTCTATATTTGATATAGAAAAGGCCAGGGACATTTTCTGCAAGGAAGCAGAGCTATGCACAAGAACCCAGTTGATATGGGGTTCCAGTGAATCTTATTAAACAGACAATGTGTTGGGACTTTCTAACGTTTAAGCATTAGCGTACCTCTGTGTTTTTTTTGGTTTTTTTTTAATGTACACTACAGCAGAGATGCTTTTTAACTAAACTTAGTATATAGCTGTAGAGTAGCTGTTAAATAGAAATCAAAAGTATTACTTGGTAAGAGTACTTATAGAGGATGAAGACTGGAACAAAGAACATCGATTGAGGCCCTAGGCAATCTAGCTATGAATACATCTAATGCTACATACACACTTGAGATAAGTCTTTGGAAAAGGCAAGATCACAGACCAATTTTACCCCACTCCATGTAGTATATGAGCATACCTCTACACAGTCTATTCTATGGAGCTGCACTTCCCATCAGATAAAAACCTTTGCAAGATGCTGGATACAAAGATGCCGTACACATTCAACAGATCAGTACCTGCAAAAGATCTGTTCCTGAAAAAGAATGAATGTCTGTTAAACAAGGTGTGTATGAGGATCTGCAGATATCATAGACTATGAATGCATTTTGCAGGAACGGATCTTTTGCAGGAACAGATCTTTTGCAGATACTGATCTTTTGAATGTGTACAGCATCTGTGTGTGCAGCATCTTGCAAAGTTTTTTTTATCTGATGAGGAGTGCAGCTCAATAGAATAGACTGTGTAGAGTATGGCTCTCATACTACATGAAATGGGGTAAAATTGGTCTGTGATCTTGCCTTTTCCAAAGACTTATCTCAAGTGTGTATGTAGCATTAGTGTGATGAGCAGGTGAATGAGGGGATTCTCCCTCCATTACACATTCTTCATGAACGATCTGAACCAGGTTTACAGGTGATAAAAGTGTGACTGTTGCTAGGCATTTTGCCCTAACGCATCGCAGCAGTGTAAAATAGCACTGAGAGACCCTTGTGTGCCTACTGCTGTGTCTGCAGTTCCCTACTCTCTAATAGTGTACCTGCTCGTGGTACCTCTCAAAATACTCCCCTAGGCATAGGCCAGGCTGGTCAGGACAGGTGGGACAATAAACAGTGGTGTCACGCCTTATTCCAGCCCTGCTGCAGACACGACAACGTTTTCTTCGGATTCGGTGACCTGGGGTACTCGGAATTGGATAGGCGTAATGCCTTCCATGCAGCCGGCTAGTTGCATCTTGGGGTTGAGCCACGGCACCTCCTGGATACAGGAGTTCCATCACTATCTGTTTATGAAATTGAATAAACGATCCAAATTTTCCCAGCCTTACTGTAGAGAACAAAGCTGTTGTAAATTGCCAATTGAATGAGGTAAAAAGACACTTTTTTATACCAGCGTCTTGTTTTTCGGGCAACTAAATAGGGCGCTAACCTCTGGCCATTGAAGTCCATCCCTCCAATGTTAGTATTATACTCGTGGACGACAAGGGGTTTTTCAATGACCTCAGTTCGCGGTTGAATTTCAACTGTCGTGTCTGAGTGAATGGTGGACAGGAAGTAAACCTCCCTCTTGTCCTTCCATTTCACCGCGAGCAGGTCGTCCGCACACAAGGTGGCCCACAGCCCCCGTTCAAGTCTGGTGGTAATGAGCCGTTGGGGGAAGACCCGACGACTAGGCCGCACGGTGCCACAGCATCGGATTTTTTTCTATTTTTAAGTGCGAAAGAGGGCCACACTTGTGTAATAATTGTCCACAAAAAGATGGTACCCCTTATGGAACAAGGGTGACACCAAGTCCCACACAACCTTTCCACTGCTCCCCAGGTAGTCAGGGCATCCGACCAGCTCCAATTTTGAGTCTTTTCCCTCATAGACCCTAAAATAAGATGTATAGCCTGTGGCCCTTTCACAGAGCTTATACAGTTTCACCCCATACCGGGCGCACTTGCTTGGCATGTACTGTTTGATGCGAAGTTGCCCGGTAAAACGTATGAGGGACTCGTCTACGCAGATGTCCTAGTCAGGGGTATAAGCATCTGCAAATCTGGATGACAGGTGGTCTATAAGGGGTTGAATTTTGTGGAGCCGGTCAAAAGCAGGGTCGTCACTTCGATGACAGGTTTCGTTGTTAATGAAGTGCAGGAAGCGCAGGATGTTCTCAAATCGTGTCCAGGACATGGCAGCAGAGTACAGGGGAACATGATATGCTGGGTCCGTAGACCAATAAGACCGCAACACATTCTGCTTTACTAGTTCCGTGTGAAGGAGAAGGCCCAAAAAAATGTTAATTTCGGAAACTTGGACTGGTTTCCACCGAAAAGGCTGGGCAAGGAACTTTTCCGGATTGGCGGTTATATATTGTGTGGCCTTACGGTTGGTCTCTGCCACAATTAAGTCTAAGAGATCCTGGGTGAAGAACAGATAGAAAAAGTCTAGGGCCGATCCTAGATTATCTGTCTCCACCTGGACTCCAGACTGGGCGGTGAAAGTGGGAAGTACGGGTGCGGGCGGAATCAGGGGATTGCCAATTTGGGTTTGCCAGCACCTCTGGTAAACTAGGGGTAGTACGGGCCAATCCTTTTGGTGGCTGCGACTGGGATCGTACTGCACGTGCCACCGAACCAGTTTCAACTTCCATGCTGGTGCTCGTCACTTCAACAGGGTCTACGGAAGTACTGGTTCTAGGTCCAGGAGATGATGTGCTGCTGGTGCCTGCCCCACCATGAAATCTCAGACCAGCACGAACACCACTCTGCTGCCCTTGAGGCCGATCCTGCGCCACCTGCGGTACAACAAAATGGGGTGTGGTACGCCTGGCTCTGGCCAGGACCTCAACCTCGTCATCACTATCGGTCAGTGAGCCACTGCTCAATTCAGGTTCAAAATCTGACCCGGAAGATTCGTCGAATGAGGCGTCCCAATCGTCCTCATCCGACTGGGCCATGTACCTGAGAACCTCATCATCGGAATACCCCTTTCTTGCCATGGTGGACTGCTAAATTTAGGGGGTATTCCTCTGAGACTACCCAGGAAAAAAGAGCACCTACCTAGCAAAAGGGAGTATTTGAGAGGTAGAAAGCTGTGGTCACTGAGTTTTGATAAAAAAATAAATCAAAACTGAGGTTCACAGTGCCACAGCTATTGTACAGTGTTTTTTGCAGTGACCAGAAAAAAATTCTGTCACTGCGGTGGGGCGGGCTGAACGCAAGTGCACGCGAACGATCAGGCCTGATCGGGCAAACACTGTGTTTTTTTGTGGATCCTAGTGACCCTAATAGATCTGACTGCGATCAGTAATGATCACTTACAGATACTATATAGTACCAATGTTGATTAGCGACAGTGATGACGCTAATTAGTGACTGTGGTGCAGTGGGCTGAGCACTAACTGACACTTACAAAGGGGCCTAGCTAACTGGCCTAACTGCTAACACTCGTGATACTAAAAAAGTGACAGTTTTCACTGATCACTGTTTTTAGATCACTAGGATAGTGACAGGGGGGTGGTGGCGAGTGGGGATTCAGAGGCAATCAGAAACAATCACAGGGCAATCGCAGGCCAATCACTGGGCACTCAATTCACGGGTACAATCAAAGCCAATCATGGGACAATCAAAGCCAATCACAGGCCAATCAAAGCCAATCACAGGCCAATCACGGGACAATCAAAGCCAATCACAGGGCAATCACGGGACAATCAAAGCCGATCACGGGACAATCAAAGCCGATCACGGGACAATCAAAGCCGATCAAAGGGCAATCACAGGGCAATCAAAGCCAATCGCAGCACAATCACAGCCAATCACGGGACAATCAAAGCCGATCACAGTACAATCAAATATGATGTCAGCACAATCAAATACAATGTCAGCACAAATACAATTACAGCACAATCAAATACAATGCACTGGGAAGGGGATTGGGGAGAGGGGGGGGTCTGAGGGCGATCTAAGGGTGTGGGGGGTTGATTAGGTGCCCGCACGGGGCAGACTGGGTCCTGATCTGGTGGGTGGCAGACACGGGGTGACAATAGAAGATCAGTGAGGGATTACAGGGGAGAATAGATGTAAACAATGCACTGGGGAGGTTATCAGGAGGGGGGGTCTGAGGGTCTGGGTGGGTGATCAGGTGCCCCCAAGGGACAGTTTAGGGTCTGCTCTGATTGGTGGTGGTGACAAGGGGTGATAAACAGGTGATAGATGGGTGATAGACAGGTGATCAGTGGGTAAGGCAGCTATACAGCTGTATACAGTATACGGGGGGGGGGGGGGGGGTCCTGGGGGGGATCTGAGGGTAGGGGGGGTGATCAGGGGACCCTAGAGGGCAGTTAGGGACCTAACCGAGGGGATAGCGTCGCTAGATAGTGACAGGGAGTGATTGATGGGTTTTATGGGGGTGCTTGGGTGCAAAATGTGGTGTGCTGGGGTGAGCATGGGGGGGGGGGGTTCTGAGGCCTGGGGTGGGCGATCGGGGGGTCTGTGTGTGTATGTTTTACTTATCTATAGGCTGCCTGTCCTCTCTGATGGTCGCACGACGAGTGACCATCAGCGGAGGAGGCAGCCAGTATAATACACTTTGTTACAATAACAGAGTGTATTATACCTCTCCTATTGGCCCGATCGCGCTGTTTGAAACCCGCCGGCGCTGCTAATTGGCCGGCGGGTTACGGCGCAGAGTGGGCAGGGCCAGATGCCGGCGGTAGATCGCGTCATTGCTGATGCGATCTCCGCCTAACCGCGCCTGTCGCCGCCACCGCCGATGGGCGTATTGCGGTCGTTTGGGCCCAGCCCTTGCCACCGCCCATCGGCTTAAGGCGGTCGGCAAGTGGTTAAAGGGAACCTAAACTTGAGAGGGATATGGATGTTTCCTTTTAAACAATACCAGTTGAATCACACACCTGAAACAAGCATGCAGCTAATCCAGGCTGATTCAGTCAGAGCACCTGATCTGCATGCTTGTTGAGGGTCTTTGGCTAAAAGTATTAAGGCTCATACACACATCAGACTATAGTCTTTGGAAAATGAAAGATCACAGACCAATTTTACCACCCTTCATGTAGTATGAGAGCCATACCTACACAGTCTATTCTATGGAGCTGAACTCCCCATCAGATAGAAATCTTTGCAAGATGCTGCACACAAAGATGCTGTAGACATTCAAAAGATCAGTATCTGCAGAAGATCTCTTCCTGCCAAAAATCCATTCCTGCAAATTGCAATGATAGTCTATGAGATCTGCAGATCATCATACACACATGATTTAACTGACATTCATCTGCAGATCAAGCAGTCATCTGCAGATCTGAAAATCCATCCTGGTGGATCTGATCTGCAGATGAATGTCAGTTAAATCATGTGTGTATGATGATCTGCAGATCTCATAGACTATCATTGCAATTTGCAGGAATGGATTTTTGTCAGGAACAGATCTTTTGCAGATACTGATCTTTTGTGTCTGTACAGCATCTGTGTGTGCAGCATCTTGCAAAGATTTTTTTCTGGTGTCCAGTTCAGCTCCAAAGAAAAGACTGTGAAGGTATGGCTCTCATACTACATGGAAGGGGGTAAAATTGGTCTGTGATCTTTCATTTTCAAAAGACTATGGTCTGATGTGTGTATGTGGCCTTAGAGACACAGGATTGGTAGGAGAGTCCAGGCAACTGGTATTATTTTAAAAGGAAAAATCCATATCCTTCTCAGTTTAGGTTCCCTGTAAAGAGAACCTGAGATGAATGTAAAAAAAAAAAATCATACTTACCTTGGGCTTCCTCCAGCCCAATTTGGCCTGATCCATCCTCCTGCCTCTTGCATCCTCCGTTATGGCTCTTGGTCAATGAGGAATTTTGGTCGATGAGTACCAAAAATCTGAAGCAGGCTGTCTGCTTGTGGGGCTGATGTGGCTCTGTAAAATTTAAAGCTACAGGCTTGCTACACACCAGTGGGTCTGGATGCTAGCCTGGCTTTCAGGGGCATAAAGAGATAATTTACATATTCAGTAGCGGTGCATTGTGGGTAACCACAGATGTTCACGTAAAAGCTGAATTTTTGTAAATTCCTTCTGTTAAGAAGGCAAATCAACCTGTAATTCTTTTGAGATCACTAGCCCTATGGTCTTACCAAAACTTGCCTCAACAGTCGATACTGCTTCATTTACCTGTTTTCAATCTTGACTTTTTTATTTTTTTTTTTGCTGTTCAGTTAGGTAACCGTCTGATCACTGAGATGCCCTAAAATTCAAGATAACTTCAAGTAAGGGGTGTGAATAATGGAAATTGATTGGTAGGGGCAGAGAATAACTGCCAACCTCCCTCTCATTTTTATGAAGGAGTCTCCTACTTATTTGGAAATATTTGTTGTAGCATGTTACAATGATGAACACAAGATGGCAGCATTGTGCTGCTGACTTCTCAGCTTTGTTTCTTTCTGTCTACTTTTTTTTCCCCACCTTCAGATTCTAGGCTATCACTTCTAGTGAAAGGTGTTTTGTTTTTTGTTTTTTTTAAAGCTGTAGGTATACAATTTATAGGTGCTTTTAGGCCTTGTTCACATTATGTTCGGCTCGCGTGTCCGTCCGCGGTGGGCTTTTTTTCTGTGATTCTCTGTGTGTTCGTTCGTGTTTGTGGGATTTTTTGTAAGCGTTTTTGCAGAGCACTTCAGTCTTTTGATCCGGAAAAAATAAATACAATGTATTTTTTTTAAAATCGCTCACGCAATCGCTTGCCAAAGCGATTTTGTGAGCCTTTTTCCTATACCTTCCAATGAGGCAAATCGCCTCAAAAATGGCTCAAGCACCGCTTTTCGAAGCAAATCGCAAACGAACTGTTCTGATATGAACTCTCTCATAGAGAATCATTACACAAGCGCTTTCACGGCGATTTTGAAAATCGCCCGCACTTAAAATTTTACAAAACCGCCTATAAATGTGAACAAGGCCTTACAAATATTTTTTTAATTTTCACATCTTCCCAAATGAATTGCTCTGCTCCCTAGAAATGGTGATTTTTCCTGCACAAAACCAATTTCTGCCAATCCTTACAGCCTAGCGACCACATCATGTCCAAAAGGTCTGTTTATTCTCCAGACGTTTTGGTTACTCCAATAAACCTTCCAGGATTACTGTTCAAATAATTTGTAGGCACCCGCCAAGGTTAATGCACCATTAGCAAATGTCTGAAAGGGAACTGAGCAGACAGGTTGTCAAAGACTTCTGAGATTAAAGAGCCAGATTCACAGAAGGAAATCTCCTGAGCGTTAAGGGGCAAGATGTAACATTGTTTTGTAAGGCGTCTCCTCTCTCTTTAGTGAGCGCAGTTGCAATCTGGTAAGCAGGTCACGTTAGAGTCTCCAGGGTACAGAACCCTTTCCCGGTGTGAGCATGTGTATGCAGCCTGAACACATGGCGTTAACCCTTCTGTAGTTAATAACATCTTATCCAAATACCCTGCTTTAGGATTTAGATAACTCAGGCAGATTACACAGTCACCTAGCACCTGATTAATTGGATGAAATATTTATCTAGATCTGATTCCATACAAATCTAAATGCAAAAATGAGCGTCGGAGGGCAACTGCACCCATGTGGTAAATTAAGCTTAATTAACAAAACAAGATGTGTATTCTGTTCTGCCACCACTTCTCTCTGTTTAGTTTTACTTGTATTCTGCCAAAGTTAAAGCAACACTCCAGACAAATATATTGACAAAGTCAAACACTAGGGATAGGCAATGCAATACTAATCATTCTGGAATATGGAATAATAAATATAGAATGGGCCATGCAGCTTAGAAGTGGGCCAATAAAATGTATTTCTTGCCTAGTTTCAAGCTGCATACAAGCTTAAAATATTAGCATTGTATTTGACATCTCTCTAGCCAATACCTAAACAGAAACAAAGCAACTTGGTTTATATAGTTCAGTGTATTTCAGGAGTGCAAAAACATCTACATTGGGGTGACCCAGCAACATGTGGCTAATCACATGGCCCAACATAGGAGAGTTAGTACTGCAGGTCTTCATTCTGTGGTCTACCTTCATGTCAGAAAGAAGAAACGCTGGGCGATTTCAAGGTGCACATGTGGCAAGGAAGAAAACCGTTCCATAAGTTGTATAAAAGTGCCAAGTTATGACAAACTGCGGCAACATTCCTTGGTGGCTGGATAGTGTAATGGTTAAGGGCTCTGCCTCTGACGCAGGAGACCTGGGTTCGAATCTCGGCTCTGCCTGTTCAGTAAGCCAGCACCTATTCAGTAGGAGACCTTGGGCAAGACTCCCTAACACTGCTACTGCCTATAGAGCGCGTCCTAGTGGCTGCAGCTCTGGCGCTTTGAGTCCGCCAGGAGAAAAGCGCGATATAAATGTTCTGTGTTTGTCTGTGTTAAACAGGTAAGGGGGTTTTCAACACTTTTCTGTCAACATACAGTGCTGCTTTATCATCCATATCTATTCTAGATGTTTTATATACTATATGTACCTTCAGCCAAGCACATAAAGGGACTCATAGCAGTAACTACAATCAAAATCTGAACTTACCTGGGGCTTTCTCCAGCCTACCGTTGGTCGGGAGGTCCCTTGGCATCCTTCTGGCTCTTCTCCCAGGCCCTACTAAGAAATGGCTCCCGGCGACACTGGGCCCGAGGGACCTCCCGACCTACAGTGGGCTGGAGAAAGCCCCAGGTAAATTCAGATTTTGATTGTAGTTACTGCTTGGAGTCCCTTTAAAGTGAACCGAGGTGAAAATAAACTGATGAGATAAACAATTATATTTATCCTCCTACTCCTAAAAATTACCTTTTTTAAGGGAGCACTATGGCAAAAATTGTAAAATGTAAAATATGTGCAAACATATACAAATAAGAAGTACATTTTTTCCAGAGTAAAATGAGCCATAAATTACTTTTCTATGTTGCTGTCACTTACAGTAGGTTGTAGACATCTGACAGAAGCGACAGGTTTTGGACTAGTCCATTTCTTTATAGGGGATTCTCAGGGATTTATTTATTTTCAAAAGCACTTAGTGAAGCACTTAGTTGCTCTGCCCAACTGCCAAAAAACTGTAGCGAGCAGGGAAGCTGGCCAGCATCATTGTTTAAATTCTTTTTAGGGATTATATAAAGGATAAAAGCCTTGCTTAGAATCCCCTATGAAGAAATGGACTAGTCCAAAACCTTTCGCTTCTGTCAGATTTCTACTACCTACTGTAAGTGACGGCAACTTAGGAGAAAAGTACTTATGGCTCATTTTACTCTGGAAAAAACATACTTCTTATTTGTCTATGTTTGCACATATTTTAAATTTTTACAATTTTTCGCCATTGTGCCCCTTTAACCACTTCACCACTGAGGGGTTTTACCCCCTGAGCACCAGAGCAATTTTCACCTTTCAGCGCTCCTTCCATTCATTCGTCTATAACTTTATCATTACTTATCGCAATGAAATGAACTATATCTTGTTTTTTCCGCCACCAATTAGGCTTTCTTTAGGTGGGACATTATGCCAAGAATTTTTTTTTTCTAAATGTGTTTTAATGGGAAAATAGGAAAAATGTGGGGAAAAAAATAATTATTTTTCAGTTTTCGGCCATTATAGTTTTTAAATAATGCATGCTACTGTAATTAAAACCCATGAAATGTATTTGCCCTTTTGTCCCGGTTATAAAACCATTTAAATTATGTCCCTATCACAATGTTTGGCGCCAATATTTTATTTCGAAATAAAGGTGCATTTTTTTCATTTTTGCGTCCATCCCTAATTACAAGCCCATAGTTCATAAAGTAACAGTGTTATACCCTCTTGACATAAATATTTAAAAAGTTCAGTCCCTAAGGTAACTATTTATGTATTTTTTTTAATTGTAAATTTTTTAATTTTTTTTTAATTACAAGAAAAAAAAAATGGGGAGTGTGGGAGGTAATGAGTTAATTTTATGTGTAAAAGTCATTTATTTGTATGTGAAAAATGTGTAGGGTGTAGTTTACTATTTGGCCACAAGATGGCCACAGTAACTTTTTGTTTTAATGCGACCTCCAAGCTTCCTTCCGGAAGCTTGGAGGAAGTATAAGGAGGCTGGACACGTGAGTTTTTTCTCACAATGATCGCGCTGCCCATAGGAGAGCAGCGGATCATTGCGGGGCTTAGATCAACGAACGGGAATGGATTTTCCCGTTCATTGATCTCTGGGCGAGCGGGCGGCGGCGTGTTTACTAGCGGCGGGCGGCGTGTTTACGAGCGGGAGGGCGGACAGCGTCGGGAACGCGGAAAGTACGTATTTCTCCGTCCCTGGTTGTTAAAGGATGGAAAAAGGGGCGGAGAAATACGTACGCGCGGGGGTAAAGTGGTTAAAGGGATACTGTAGGGGGTCGGGGGAAAATGAGTTGAAGTTACCCGGGGCTTCTAATGGTCCCCCACAGACAGCCTGTGCCCACGCAGCCACTCCCCAATGCTCCGGCCCCGCCTCTGGTTCACTTCTGGAATTTCAGACTTTAATGTCTGAAAACCACTGCGCCTGCGTTGCCGTCTCCTCACTCCCGCTGATGGCACCAGGAGTGTACTGCGCAGACCCAGTATGGGTATTGTGCGCTTCTGGTGACATCAGGGGAAGCGAGGACACGGCAACGCAGGCGCAGTGGTTTTCAGACTTTAAAGTCTGAAATTCCAGAAGTGACCCGGAGGCGGGGCCGGAGCATCAGTGAGTGGCTGCGTGGGCACAGGATGCCTGCGGGGGACCATTAGAAGCCCTGGGTAAGTTCAACTCATTTTCCCCCGACCCCTACAGTATCCCTTTAAGTATCCCATGGTTTTCTTTTATATTTAAACAATTACAAAGTAGGTTGAATCTTTAACTGTCTCTAATCAGCAACAGTCTATCAAGTGTCCCAGACATTAAATACATGAGCTACTGACCTTTTTATTTCTCTCCCCTCAACTTGGAAGTTGAGGGGAGAGAGATGAGAGAGAGACTTTTATGACTGTAATCTGCTTATCAGTGATGTTTGCTATATTGTTGACAAACTACCGACAAGACCGAAGCTGTCACTTCTGTGCCTAGAAATGAACTCTTTCAGGCAGTAAAATAAAATAAGTTAACCAGCCTGGTTATTAATGTTTTGTACATACACATGTTTATCTGATCATGTCACATGTTGCCTGGGGTACACTTTAGCATGTAACTAATGTGCAAAATGAGTGCCAGTTAGCTGGACCATTAGCTTGAGTGATGCCCACATGTTTATAAATACAAGTAATCTTCCGATTATGACAGTCCCCATTTAGGTGTGATGAAATGTGGAAAAGACGCAATGATACAGCTAAAGCTACTTTTGTTTCCAATGGAATTGCTTGCACAATGATATGAAGTAGCATTTTGTCAGCAGTGTTATTTTGTGCATTACTGATTACGATATATAGTATCCACTTTTACACTTTGCCAGCTCTGCAATGTATCTTTGTGTTTTAGCCACCATTTCTTTGTTGTACAGTAAAGCTCATTTCACTGTATGTAAATTGTGCTGCAAATCGCAACATAGCTGAAAAGTTGCATCTCGCAGTACCGTTGTGGTGAGACCATACAGTGAGGCATACAGTACAATGAAAGTATGCCTCACTGTCACTGTAAACATGCATGGTGCCCTGTAAATACACTGCATGCTGTGCGTTATCCCGATGGGACTCACCTCATCTCAATCAATGTGATAACCCTATAGGAATATAATTTTATTGTATTGTGATAAGCTTTTGACTGTTGCGACGTGACGCAACGCGGTGAAATTGATAACACAAATGTTGCCTGATCAGTTTCCATCTGAAATCAATAAATGTGACCAGACAGAAAATTTTGCTCAATCACTGGTGGGTTGGGAGCGAGTCGTTAGCGGCATTCAATTCGGCGACGGCCAACACAGAATAGCGGCCGTGCTCTTACCTGTCCTGCTGTTAGGTGTCCTCCCGTGTTTGGTACTTTAACTTCATGTCAGGTCTCCTCTGTGTATCCTCTGCTTTTTCACGTCATGTGACAAGCCGAAGTTCAAACACTAGTGCTCTGGCAACATACACGCCAGCCCTCTTTGAACTTTAAATTAAGTTTACATGACTTGGAAGAGAAGAGTGACCCGCCTCTTCAAGTTAAAGTATTGGACCCAGGAGGACCTGTGCCAGCTGGACAGGTGTAAATACTGCTGCTGAATGGGGGAGTACAGATGGTGGTGGTGGTGGTGTTGGTGTTGGGGGGTGAGGCAGGTGGCTGCTCCACAGATTTTTAATCCATTTCATGCTGAAATCAATTCAAAATCTGTGTGCAGTGTGTGGGCAGCCAATAGATCTTACTCTAATCACATTTGATCAGAGAGAGTTATTTCTTCTGGTCATTCTTCTCTCCCCCCCCCCCCCCCCCTTTTTCCCCTTACTGGGCCTAGGATGCCTTCTTAGGCACATTTGAATAATTGTTTCCAAACTTGGATAACACGAGATAGCCTACATGTGACTCTCCTGAATAACATGTATATTTAGGACACACAAGAAAGTCCAGCAAGTGCCAGGACACACTCCTAAAGATTATTCAGCTGTGGCATCAGGGTGCCACCTGTGCAGAGCTTGCTCAGCAATGGCCGCAGGCAGGTGTGAGTGCATCTGCCCGCACAATGAGGCAAAGACTTTTGGAGGATGGCCTGGTGTCAGGAAGGGCAGCAAAGAAGTCACTTCTCTCCAAGAAGAAAAACATCAGGAACAAGCTTATATTCTGCAAAAAAAAGTACAGGGATTGGACAAGACATTTTCTCTGAAGTGGTCACTTTCTGGATATTTGAGGCATCTGTATCTTTGGGTTATTTTAACTTTCAGGCTGATTTCACAGTGGGACGTTGCGTTTTGCAGTTCACATCTGTGGGACACAGGACAGGAGGACAGGGAAAGCCTCGGATCCAGAGGCTTCCCTCTCCAGAGGTAAGTACCCCCCAGGGACACTTTTTTTTGTTACATATAATACTTTTAGCCATAGACCTGAACAAGCATGCTGTTCTGACAGAAGTCTGACTGGATTAGCCACACTCTTGTTTCAGGTGTGTGATTCAGATAGTACTGATGCCAAAAAGATCAAAAGGACAGCCATGCAACTGGTATTGTTTGAAAAGAATTATATATTGCAGCCACCATATCACTCTTACCTCATGTTCCCTTTAAAAAAAATTCTCAACCTTTGGATTATTGTTATGGCGGTGGAGGTGATTTTGGGTATTCAATCATTTTGATTCTGGCTTAAATCCTCTTTTGTAGTCAACAGCAATCACTTGGTGTAAATGTTTGAAAGTGCAAGATTGGTAAATTCCATTTTGATTGATTATTTTGTATTGTTTTGAATACTACAAAACTTTACAGGGTAGCAAACTTGATTTATTTTGATCATCCACGGACCACACATTCTGAGAGACTGTAATAGCTGCAGCAGCAACAGCAGCATGCAATCTAAATCAGTACATCACAATGGAGTCAGGATCATCCATTCTTCCTACCGATGGCCACGGCTCTAGTAAGTGTAATTCTTATTGTTGTGGTTATTAAACTCCTTAGATCATGTACTTAATTTTTCTTTGTGTGTGTGTGTTTTTTTTTTTTAAACAGATTGACGTAAAAAGCTCTTTGAAACCACACTGCTTCCAATGGAACAATTCAACTTCAAAATGTTGGATCATAGGAATTTCTCTAATCAATCATGATTCAGTGTATTCTGTCACATTTCCTGTGCCTTTGAGCATGGAGTAAGCAGTTTACACAACATGGATGACACCAATTTGGCAGTATTCGTGTATATGTGAGGTGGTTGTCATTATTGTGAGAAGTGATGCCAGGTTCATGTGTATTTTATCTTGTATATTATTGGTAACCCCTAGAATTTGTGCATACAACAAAGACTGCTCTTTCTTCACCCAGTGGCATCTCTTCTTCCCCTAGACTACTGATTATTTGATAAAAGTTCTTCCCAGTGTTCCTACTTCATTTACCACCAGTTGAGCTATAATTGTATCCTTGCCAGGAAACTGATTTTTTTTAAGCTTCTTAATTACTTATTTCTTTTCCTTCTAGATTGGATTTCCCACCACAAAGTCTTTTTTAACATGCTCTTCTTTGTGTACATCCTCTATCAACGTATAGCCTGTTCAATCAGCAACTTTGCCAAATAGAAATGTAATATTTTTAATTCATTTGGCCTTCATCTGCTATTGTTAGTGCTACAGAAGGCTGCTTTTGGTTGGAAATATCTGTTATCCCATTATACAAGTTCAGTGCATCATTTAGCTGTATGCTTCCAGAAGGTTTTCTCTTCCAATTCTCTCTTCTTTATTGTAAGGAACTTCTCTTTTTGCTGCTGCATATCCCTCTATATTTATCCTTATTACATTTTCATTTTCTATATTTTTCACCTGCATTGCATTTACATTTTTCTTCCATGCAATCCTTTAAAGTTCGTTCACACTTGCGCCCGTTGTGTACCATTGCAAGGGACAATATAACCACATCTTCGTGTGATGCAGTTATAATTCTATGTTACGTTTACATGCAATGCTGTGGATCCTGTCGGAGTAATGCACTGCATGCTGTGCATTTACTGGACAATGTGTGATTTTCCAATGGCAGTGAAGTATACTTTCATGTGTACCCTATGCTTTACATTGCACTTCTAATGCACAATGCGACTTTTCACCACCATTGCATTGTGATCCTATGGCAACGCGTATAGCTTGACAGGACCCTTATTTGTTCAAAAGAGCTCCTCGTTCAGCGGCTTATTTTGTTTGTAGTCTTCTTTTTATCCTTCTGTCCAGCCTGCCTTACTGTCTGTCTCTTTATGAGTTTAACTTTTCCTGTAGAGCAGGGGTCTCAAACTCAATTTACCTGGGGGCCGCAGGAGGCAAAGTCAGGATGAGGCTGGGCCACTGTAACGATCGGTGAAGCACAGAGAGGACCTGATTACCGGTGATCTGCAGTATCACTGGAAATACAGATGTATACCAGATTATAAGTGATCTGCAGTATCACTGATAATCCGATATACTCGCTAACCTCTGTTCACCTGAGTAGAATGTAGTGTTTGGTGTAACGGTAACACTTAGAGGACTAGGCCTCAGTGCAGCAAGGAGTACTGCACAGATTCCTTCCGCAGACCTGAGCTCTCCAAGACGGGAGGAGTCAGACTGACAGTAGTAAGGATGGTCTGAAAGTGACACTCAGGAGGAGGTGTCACTGACAGGACGGGGAACCGCCTCCAATAGTAAGGTCGGTTCTCGAGGTCGGACAAGCCAGGTCGTACACACACGGACAGATAAAGTACAAGATCAGGAGGCAAAGGCGGAGTCTAAGTACAGGCAGGGTATCGGCAACGGGGTATCAAAAATATCGAGGTACAAAATCAGGAGGCAGAAGCAGAGTCTAGGAACGAGCCGGGGTTCGACAACAGAGTATCAGAAATATCGAGGTGCAAGATCAGAGTTCAGGAGGATAGTCAGGCAGGCAAAGGGTCATAACAGATAATCACAATCAAACTAGTACTTTAGCTATCAACAGAATCTAGCTAAGTGTAGGATTACAGCTCCAGCTGGTCCCGGCACACTTGCGGATCTGACTACGGATCTGGGTGCTCCCACGTATGTGATCGCAACGCCAGACAAGGAACAAGTGAACAGCCAGCAGTATATATACCCAAGGACCTTTCCAGGACCTCCCTAATTGCTGGACCAATGAGAGTTGTGGAAAATGTCAGCTGACCAGCCTGGTTAGCTGACTCACTTCTGGCTGTTATATAAGCTCTGTCTCTGTGCGCGCGCGCGTGTTACTCTGAATCCTGGTGGACTATCAGTCCCAGCCACACTAGAACTGTCTTGCAATGTATCCAGTTCCAATGCGGATTCCGCTGTTCCCAATGCGGATACCGCCGCTCTGCCTATGCGGCATGTGGCGGTTTTTCCGCGTTGTGACGCCATGCTGGACGCGGAGACAGCCGCCTCACCTTGAGAGATGGCGGCTTTTCCGCGTTTCTTCACAGCCACATAAGGGATTTCACAATCAGCAGCCCCCCCCCCCCCCCCCCCGGCACTTGCATTGATTTTTATTTCAAAATCAAATTCACACTGCAGCGAACTATTTTGCCTATTTTACCTTATAATTCGCTTCAGTGCTCCCACGTAATTCGCCGTGTCCCCGACGCAAAACGATGGCTGCAGAGCCCCCAAATCGCCTAAGGGGCAATCCGCCGGCATTTCCTGGAAGGGGCAGAGCTTTCAGCTTCAGCTCTGCCCCTCCTGACGTCAATCGCTGCGGATCGCCGCCTCTGCCCGCCCCTCTCACTCTTCCTTCACAGAGAGGGGCGGGGAGAGGCGGCGATTGACGTCAGGAGGGGACTTCCAGGAAATGCCGACGGATTGCCCCCCGGGTGATTTGGGGGCTCTGCAGCCCTCGTTTAGTGGCGGGGATGCGGCGGATTACTTGGGAGCACTGTAGCGAACTTTAAGGAAGTTTTTGCCGGAGCGGGCCACAAAATATTGTATCAAGGGCCGCAAATGGCCCGCGGGCCGCGAGTTTGAGACCCCTGCTTGTAGAGCTTCTCATATCCTGCTACCAGCTCTCTCCAAGTTCTCTACTTTTCACATGCATTGTCTGAATCCATGCTATCACAGTCAGCATAGTCTTTTATCCTCCATCCTCCATAACTCCACACACAGCCATTAATGTCTAAATTATTGGCAACTAAAGCAAATGCACCCCTAAGTGAAGAAAGGGAAATCTGTGCCTAAAATGTCAATATTTGGTGGGCCCACTATTATTATCCAGCACTGCCTTAACCACTTGAGGGCCACAGTACTAAACCCCCCTAAAGACCAGGCCATTTTTTGTTAATTGGGCCACTGAAGCTTTAAGGCCAAGCTGCACACAGCACACAAGTGATCCCCCCCCCCCCCCCCCAGATGTTTATTTTTTATATAGAAACTATTTCTGGTTGTAGAGCAGCACCCATCCACTGGAAGACTCAGCGACGTGCCTCGGCTCACAGCTCTCCACACCACTGGGGCTGAAAATTGTAGAAATCCACTTGAGCAGGCACCATCAACGTATAAATAGGCTCTTTATTGATCTTGCAGTTTCTTGACAACTTGACAAAGGGCATGAAGCCCGAAACAGCGGTCTGTCGTTGTTTGACTGCTTTTAATCCATGTGATCAATAAAGAGCCTATTTATACTTTATTTTTTATATAGTTATTTATCTCTTTATTTTTACAATATTTTTTACTATTCTTTTTTTTTTCCCAGCCCTCCCCCCGCCAGCCAATCACTGTGATCGGCTGTCCTAGGCTTCAACCTATGACAGCCGATCACTCCGACAGCCGAGCCAATGGAGGGGACACCTACGGTGGGCTGGAGAAAGCCCCAGGTAAGTACCGATTTTGTTTATTTTCACTGCTCAGGGTCCCTGTAACCCTCTTGAGCATAGAGTTCACTAGAGGTTGCCACTGGAATCCTCTTCCACTCTGACAATGCTGGTGGATGTTAGACACATAGCCTCACAGATTTTCAAAAAGGTTTAGGTCTGGAGACATGCTTGGCCAGTCCAGCACCTTAACCTTCCATTTCTTTAGCAAGGCAGTGGTCTTCTTGGACGTGTGTTTGGGGGCCTATGGTAGTACAGTTTCCAAAAAGAAGGGATCATGTTATGCTTTAGCATGTCACACTACATGTTGGCATTCATGGTTCCCACAATGGTTTACTAAAACCATGTATCGTCACAGACCTACAGTCCTGAAACCCTGTGACTAAATGATCTGAAGACAGATAACAGGTATCAGTCATATACACACATGAACTGGCCTCAAAGTTCATAGCTAGATGACAATGGGAAAAGTACAGAAGTTGCAATGGGCTAGTCTTTCCTGTATTGCCCTGTAATAAACACATCCCTCATAATTACCAAGATGTAGTACTCCTGGCCACAAATCCTGTGCTAGCATGGTTGCTCAGTCACTAGAGATCTGATTGGGCTACATTAATATGATCCGCCTCCCGACGTTCAAAGCATGAGCAGTGTCTCTGCTGCTATGCAAACTGATATTCAATGCAAATGTACTATTTTATGCATGTAAAAATTACCAAGGTCCGAATAAGGGCTTTATGTAGTGCTATTTGATAAGTGCAAAGTGCACTAGTGCAGTATCCATGGCATCAGTTAGAATTCATATATAGTACTTCATTCCTTGCACTATTTATTGGGTATGTACGATGGCATTGCTTGCATTACATATTCAAGGCTTAAAGGGAAGGTCCAAGCAAAATAAAAAAATGAGTTTCACTTACCATTGCGTACATTTTTACGCATTCCCGCTAGTGCAGGAACATTAACACATACATTTTTACGTATTACTGGTTCAATGCGTAAAAATGTACGCATTGAACCAGTAACGCGTAAAAATGGATGTGTTAATGTTCCTGCACTAGCGGGAATGCGTAAAAACGTACGCAATGCGGCCCCCGACCTCCGAGGTCGGCAAGCTGCCAGCGGGGGACTGGAGCAGCAGTGAGTGACTACGAGGGCACAGGATGGCTGCATGGGGCTGGTAGAAGCCCCAGGCAAGTGAAACTCATTTTTTTATTTTGCTTGGACCTTCCCTTTAAGCCCTAAATATTTTGCATTGATGCCTGAGTCCTCCCACAGGATAAACTAGTCCCTATTTAGGATCTCCAATGTGAGGCCAAGCAGGAGACATTACAGAAGTGTTCCTCTGAGCTGATTACATCAAATAAGGGCACCATGAAAAAAGGAAGTGGGGTATAGCCGAAATATTAAGATATTGTCTATAACAATATTTTTATCATTACTTCATCTTTATCTGAGATAGAATAATAAATATGTTAAAATAACAGTAATAAAACTTGCTAAATATCGTCTGCAACAATGAAAATAAAAATATATGTACAGTCATAATAAGCATAGTAAAACATTGGTAAATACAGTGGGATGGGAAAGTTTGGGCAACCTTGTTAATGGTCATGATTTTACTGTATAAATCATTGGTTCTTATGATAAAAAATGTCAGTTAAATATATCATAAAGGAGACACACACAGTGATATTTGAGAAGTGAAATGAAGTTTATTGGATTTACAGAAAGTGCGCAATAATTGTTTAAATATAATTAGGCAGGTGCATACATTTGGGCACTGTTGTCATTTTATTGATTCCAAAACCTTTAGAACTAATTATTAGAACGCAAATTGGCTTGGTAAGCTCAGTGACCCCTGACCTACATACACAGGTGAATCCAATTATGTTAAAGAGTATTTAAAGAGGAACTGTAACATCAAAATGTCCCCTGGGGGCTACTCACCTCGGGTGGGGGAAGCCTCAGGATCCTAATGAGGCTTCCCACGCCGTCCTCTGTCCCAGGGGTGTCTCGCTGCAGCCCTCCGTACAGCGGCGACGTAAATATTTACCCTCCCGGCTCCTGCGCAGGCTGTCAGCTCCAAAGTAGGCGGAAATACCCGATCGTCGTCGGGTCTGCTCTACTGCGCAGGCGCAAGTCTCCGGCGCCTGCGCAGTAGAGCAGACCCGACGAAGATCGGGTATTTCCGTCTAGTTCCGAGCTGAAAGCAGCCACAGCGCCCCCGCTGGAGCCTGCAAAGGTAAATATTGAACTGACAGTCGGGTCTGTCGCCGGCTGTTCGGAGGGCTGCAGCGAGACCCCCGTGGGACAGAGGACGGCGTGGGAAGCCTCATTAGGATCCTGAGGCTTCCCCCACTCAAGGAAAGTACCCTCCAGGGGATCTTTTTGATGTTACAGAGTCTCTTTAAGGGGGTCAATTGTAAGTTTCCCTCCTTTCTAAATCTCCTCTGAAGAGTAGCAACATGGGGGTCTTAGTTAAAACAACTCTCAAATGACCTGAAGACAAAGATTGTTCACCATCATGGTTTAGGGGAAGCAGAGCCGTGCAGAGGGTCCTTAAGTGGGGGGTGCTCAAATTTAAAAAAGGGGCCTCGTTCAGCCCCCCCCCCCCCCCCCCCCCCAAATGCACAGTAGTACCAACAAGTGGTGGCGGATCTTCTCCCCTTAACCCCCTTGGCCTGTAGTGACATGTGACCTCCACACATTCCCCCGGCTCTACAATTGTCCCAAACCATCTCCCTGAGCCCTTCTGCTTGACACACACATTCAGTCACAAAGGCGTTGGCTGCATTCAATGGTGTGGAGTCAGTCGGACCTGATACCGGTGGCCGCATGTTCCCCTCTCCTCGTTTCTGTCTCCTTGGCAGTCATGTCTCCGCTGTCATGACATTAAGATGGCAACAACATTACATGACACGCATGGTTGCCATAGAGATACCAAGTTTTGAGGAACGTCCTACTTGTTGGCGCCTGTGCTGCCTGGGTCCCTGCATCTGTCAGAGATCAGCGAGTATAAATTACTTACTGCAACCCTCCAGTCCACTCCACACCAAAATGGTGCCCTGGGCAAGATAACACATTTTGCCCTTCCCTGATGGTCACCTGGCTTATTTAGTTATATTTGGCAGGGGCTTGCATCCACCAGGCCCCTAGACTCTCTCCAGGCCATAGACAACTGCCCAGGTTTGCCTTGTGGATGATCCAGCTCTGTATGCCAAACAGCCCATGCTGCCACTATGCACCTCAAATAAATACAGCACCCACACTACAAGTTCTGAAGTCATGTCCCCACAGAACAATTTCAGGTATCATGTCCTCTAATTGCAGGATCAGATCAAACTAAACAGTCTCATTTCAGAATACTTTTCCACAAACATTTTGGGATATGTAAATATGTTACTGCCTGTTAGGATAGGACTGGAGTGAGTATATCATGACATTGAAGGGCTGACATAGTGAGATGGTACAATAGTTTAGCATTCATAACCCATTCTGGTGATAAGCACAGTGTGTTTGTGAGATCAGATAAGAGAAGTAGAATGAAGGGATGGAAGTAGTAGAGGGTCAGAATTGATGACATGGATTAGCAGATAGATATGAGCGAAATAGAGGCATAGTGGAAAGCACTATTGTATAATAGTGCTGAGTCCTAGGTTTGAACATTGGCCAGGGCAAAATCTGCATGGAGTTTCTATCTTCCCCTGGATTTCATTCAGACATCTCCCACAACCCAAACCATACTAATTACTGGTTTCCCCCAAAACAATCCTATAGTAAAAATAGGATTAGACTGTGAGCTCCTCTGAGGCTAGTTTGTGACATGACTACTCACTCTGTAAAGTGCTGCAGAAAATCAGTGCTATATAAATACATAATAATAATAATAATAATAATATGATAGGACATTAGACTATAATAGAGATTAGATTGTGAGCTCCTCTGAGGATAGTCAGTGACATGACTATGATCTGTGTAGTGCTGCAGCAGATGTCAGTACTATGTAAATACATAATAATGTAGTAGGACATTAGACTATGACTACGGTGGGATTAGATTGTGAGCTCCTCTGAGGACAGTCAGGGACATGACTATGTATTCTGTAATGTGCTGCAGAAAATGTCAGTGCTATATATATACATAATAATAATAATAATAATAATAATATGGTAGGACATTAGACTATGGCAGGATTAGATTGTGAGCTCCTCTGAGGACAGTCAGTAACATGACTATGTACTCTGTAATGTGCTGCAGGATATGATAGTGCTATACAAATACATACTAATATTAATAATAATAATAATAATATGGTAGGACATTAGACTATGGCAGGATTAGATTGTGAGCTCCTATGAGGACAGTCAGTGACATGACTATGTACTCTGTAATGTGCTGCAGGATATGTCAGCGCTATATAAATACATAATAATATGGTAGGACATTAGACTATGACTATGGTAGGATTAGAGTGTGAGCTCCTCTGAGGACAGTCAGTGACATGACTATGTACTCTGTAATGTGCTGCAGGATATGTCAGTGCTATACAAATACATACTACTACTACTAATAATAATAATAATAATAATATGGTAGGACATTAGACTATGGCAGGATTAGATTGTGAGCTCCTCTGAGGACAGTCAGTGACATGACTATGTACTCTGTAATGTGCTGCAGGATATGTCAGTGTTATATAAATACATAATAATAATAATAATATGGTAGGACATTAGACTATGGCAGGATTAGATTGTGAGCTCCTATGAGGACAGTCAGTGACATGACTATGTACTCTGTAATGTGCTGCAGGATATGTCAGCGCTATATAAATACATAATAATATGGTAGGACATTAGACTATGACTATGGTAGGATTAGAGTGTGAGCTCCTCTGAGGACAGTCAGTGACATGACCATGTACTCTAATGTGCTGCAGAAGATGTCAGTGCTATATAAATACATAATAATAATAATAATATGGTAGGACATTAGACTATGACTATGGTAGGATTAGATTGTGAGCTCCTCTGAGGACAGTCAGTGACAGGACTATGTAGCGTGACGTGGTGAAAAATGGGTGTGAACGTGACGTGGGTGTAGCTAACTGTAATGTAACAATGGGTGTGGACTGGTTGCTACTGGGTGGGGTGGAAGGTTGACACTGGGCACTACTGTATGCTGCTTGGTGGGAGGGTGGTACTGGGTGCTGCTGGCTTGGAGGATGACACTGGGCACTGCTGTGTGGGAGGATGACACTGGACGCTACTGTGTGGGAGGGTGACACTGGCTCTACTGGCAGGGAGGGTAACACTGGGCGCTACTGTGCGCTGCTGGCAGGGAGGATGACACTGGGCACTGCTGTGTGCTGCTGGCAGTAAGGGTGACACTGGGTGCTACCGTGTGCTGCTGGGTGGGAGGATGACACTGGGCGCTACTGTGTGCTGCTGGGTGGGAGGGTGACACTGGGCGCTACTGTGTGCTGCTGGGTGGAAGGGTGACACTGGGTGTTACTGTGCGCTGCTGGGTGGGAGGGTGACACTGGGCGCTACGGTGTGCTGTGGGTGGGAGGGCGACACTGGGTGCTACTGTGTGCTGTGGGTGGGAGGGCGACACTGGGTGCTACTGTGTGCTGCTGGGTGGGAGGGTGACACTGGGCGCTACTGTGCGCTGCTGGGTGGGAGGGTGACACTGGGCGCTACTGTGTGCTGCTGGGTGGGAGGGTGACACTGGGCGCTACTGTGTGCTGCTGGGTGGAAGGGTGACACTGGGTGCTACTGTGTGCTGCTGGGTGGAAGGGTGACACTGGGTGCTACTGTGCGCTGCTGGGTGGAAGGGTGACACTGGGCACTACTGTGAGCTGCTGGGTGAGAGGGTGACACTGGGCACTACTGTGTGCTTCTGGGTGGGAGGATGACACTGGGTGCTACTGTGTGCTTCTGGGTGGGAGGATGACACTGGGCGGCGCTACTGTGTGCTGCTGGGTGGGAGGGTGACACTGGGCGCTACTGTGTGCTGCTGGGTGGGTGGATGACACTGGGTGCTACTGGGTGGGTGGATGACACTGGGCGCTACTGTGCGCTGCTGGGTGGGAGGATGACACTGGGCGCTACTGTGTGCTGCTGGGTGGGAGGGTGACACTGAGCGCTACTGTGTGCTGCTGGGTGGGAGGTTGACACTGGGCGCTACTGTGTGCTGCTGGGTGGGAGGGTGACACTGGGCGCTACTGTGCGCTTCTGGGTAGGAGGATGACACTGGGCGCTACTGTGCGCTGCTGGGTGGGAGGATGACACTGGGCGCTACTGTGTGCTGCTGGGTGGGAGGGTGACACTGGGCGCTACTGTGTGCTGCTGGGTGGGAGGATGACACTGGGCGCTACCGTGTGCTGCTGGGTGGGAGGGTGACACTGGGCGCTACTGTGTGCTGCTGGGTGGGAGAATGACACTGGGCTCTACTGTGTGCTGCTGGGTGGGAGGGTGACACTGGGTGCTACTGTGCGCTGATGGATGGGAGGGTGACACTGGGCGGCGCTACTGTGTGCTGCTGGGTGGAAGGGTGACACTGGGCGCTACTGTGTGCTGCTGGGTGGGAGGGTGACACTGGGCGCTACTGTGTGCTGCTGGATGGGAGGGTGACACTGGGTGCTACTGTGCGCTGATGGGTGGGAGGGTGACACTGGGCGCTACTATGCGCTGCTGGGTGGGTGGATGACACTGGGCGCTACTGTGTGCTGTGGGTGGGAGGGTGACACTGGGCGCTGCTGTGTGCTGCTGGGTGGAAGGGTGACACTGGGTGCTACTGTGTGCTGCTGGGTGGGAGGGTGACACTGGGTGCTACTGTGTTCTGCTGGGTGGGAGGGTGACACTGGGCGCTACTGTGTGCTGCTGGGTGGGAGGGTGACTCTAGGCACTACTGTGTGCTGCTGGCAGGGAGGGTGACACTGGGCACTGCTGTGTGCTGCTGGCAGTGAGGGTGACACTGGGTGCTACTATGTGCTGCTGGCAGTGAGGGTGACACTGGGTGCTACTGTGCGCTGCTGGGTGGGAGGGTGACACTGGGTAGTACTGTATGCTGCTGGCAGTGAGGGTGACATTGGCTCTTAGCCACCTCCCCAATCTGTAATCTTCTGCTACTTGGGCTACTGGGTGCTGCGCTCTCCCCCATCCCTCGTGACTTGGCTGCTGTTTTCAGAGATGTCTCGCCAGTGGCAGACACAGCCAGCAGTGGGCCCCTGTGCAAAATTGCAATTGTGGGCCCCTACGACCTGCGTCGCGCGCCGCAGCAAAAAATAGGTGTGGATAGAACCTGCGGCTGGGCGTGGCAATGGCCGGATGAGGGCGGAGCTAACTGTAATTTAAAGCGAACCCGGGGTGAGGGTTTATTTCCTTTTTAACAATACTAGTTGCCTGGCGGCCCTGCTGATCTATTTGGCTGCAGTAATAAACTGAATTACACCAGCAACAAGCATGCAGCTAATCTTCTCAGTTCTGACAATATTGTCAGAAACCCCTGACCTGCTGCATGCTTGTTCAGGGTCTATGGTTGAAAGAATAAGAGGCAGAGGACCAGCACGGCAGCCAGGCAACTGGTATTGCTTAAAAGGAGAGAAATATGGCAGCCTCAAGATTATTATCACCTAAGGTTCCCTTGAAAAGTGCAACGCAAAGACAGTGGGCCCAAGTTTTGGTGACCCTTTCCCCAGAAAATTCACATAATTGTGCAGGTTTTCTCAAGAAAATACACATCATGTCAGCAGATATGCCCAGAAAATACGTGAAATCATGTCGGCAGATATGCCCAGAAAATACATGCAATCATGTTGGCAGATATGCCCAGAAAATACGTGAAATCATGTCGGCAGATATGCCCAGAAAATACGTGCAATCATGTCGGCAGATATGCCCAGAAAATACGTGCAATCATGTCGGCAGATATGCCCAGAAAATACGTGCAATCATGTCGGCAGATATGCCCAGAAAATACGTGCAATCATGTCGGCAGATATGCCCAGAAAATACGTGCAATCAAGTCGGCAGATATACCCAGAAAATACGTGCAATCAAGTCGGCAGGTATGCCCAGAAAATACATGCAATCATGTGGCAGACCTGCCCAGAACATACACCTGCTAATATAAATAAAAAAACAAAAACATTTACTCACCTGCAGCAGCAGACCTCCTGTCCCAGCCTCCATCCGGCGCGCAGCTCCCATGGGTGGTTGGGTGGATAGGTAGCCTGGTGGGTGGGTGTGTGGATAGGTAGCCTGGTGGGTGGGTAGGTAGGTAGGCAGCCTGGTTAGTGGGTAGGTAGCCCTTAGCCGGGTGGGTAGGTAGCCTGGTGGGTGGGTGGGTAGGTAGCCCTTAGACGGGTGGGTAGGTAGCCTGGTGGGTGGGTGGGTAGGTAGCCTCAGTGTTCTCCCCAGGCTTTTTTAGCCGGGTGCTCCACCCGGCTAGTTTTTGTGAGCACCCGGCTGTCATCGGCTCACCTCCTCCTCTGCTGTAACCAGAGTTGTGCACAGAAGCACCAGCCCTGCATTCTCTCATATTGCCCCACCTAGCTACTTTTTCATGCCACCCGGCTGGAAAAAAATTCTGGGGAGAACACTGAGCCTGGTGGGTGGGTGGGTAGGTAGCCCTTAGCCGGGTGGGTAGGTAGCCTGGTGAGTGGGTGGGTAGGTAGCCGGGTGGGTGGCTGGGTAGCTGGGTGGGTAGGTAGCCTGGTGGGTGGGTAGCCTGGTGGGTAGGTAGCCTGGTGGGTGGGTTGGTGACTAGCCCGGTAGGTAGGTAGCCTGGTGGGTAGGTAGGCAGCCTGGTGGGTGGGTAGCCGGGTGGGTAGGTAGCCTGGTAGGTGGGTTGGTAACTAGCCCGGTAGGTAGGTAGCCGGGTGGGTAGGTAGGTAGGTAGCTGGGTGGGTAGGTAGGTAGGAAGCCTGGTGGGTGTGTGAGTAGGTAGCCCTTAGCCGGGTGGGTAGGTAGCCTGGTGGGTGGCTGGGTAGGTAGGTAGCCGGGTGGGTGGGTAGGTAGCCTGGTGGGTAGGTAGCCTGGTGGGTGGGTTGGTAATTAGCCCGGTAGGTAGCCTGGTGGGTGGATAGGTAGGCAGCCTGGTGGGTGGGTAGCCGGGTGGGTAGGTAGCCTGGTGGGTGGGTTGGTAACTAGCCCGGTAGGTAGGTAGCCAGGTGGGTGGTTAGGTAGGTAGCCGGGTGGGTGGTTAGGTAGTCAGGTGGGTAGGTAGGTAGGAAGCCTGGTGGGTGGGTAGGTAGCCGGGTGGGTAGGTAGCCGGGTGCGGGTGGGTAGGTGGTTAGGTAGCCGGGTGGGTGGGTAGGTAGGCGGGTAGGTAGGCAGGTAGCCGGGCGGGTGGGTGGGTAGCTATCCGGGTGGGGGGCCCGACTCCTATCCTCCCCCCTTCCTCACCTCGGAGGGCCCCCCTCCCGATATGCGCGGCGGGAGAGTGGCAAATACAGGAAGTCTTCAGGGCTCCAGGCAGACGCTAGAGGCTCAGCCGCTTGGTCTCCAATATGTCTCCAACTCTGTATACTGCTTGCTACTTCCTGGTTTAGTAGCGATCCGTATATAGAGTTGGAGACATTGGAGACTAAGCGGCCGTTGAGCCTCCAGCGCCTGCCTGGAGCCCCGGAGACATCCCGTATTTTCCGCTCTCCCGCCGCGCACACCGGGAGGGGGGCCCCCGAGGTGAGGGAGGGTGGATAGGAGTCGGGGCCCCCAGGAAAAAAAAAATAGACAACAGCAGCGTGCTGGAGCTGAAGAGGGGATAGTGTGTAGATGGATCAAATAAAATCAATGTCGGCTATCTATCTCAGTGGGGTGGATTATGACATTTTTCTTATGTTCAAAGCTTACAATGGTGGTGCAGTCTGGTGTTGTACGCAAAACCTTCTGTCACAGGAGCCCTAGTGGCTGACCGCACTTAGCCTTCTAAACGGTGCCAGCGCACAGATCGTGCGAACTCTGGTCGCAGTCAATGCGCAGGAACCGTTAAGAATTAGCCGCAGACAACTCAGAAGGGAGCCTGTGAGACACGGGTGATTACAACTTCACCCACTGGTTCAGAGTAAACTGCCACCACCGCGGTTATCATGGGACCGTGGAGCCCACTAACTGACTAGTCCTGCGAATAAAACGGTTAAACACACGATATTCTGTCTAGCCAACAACAAACAAACAGTAGCGTATCCTCAGAGACCCGGGATCAGTTCTGTGTGTGCTGATAAGCAGGGTAGCGGAAAGTGAATGACTTGGAGAAAGTCGTTTATTCACGCAATATAAATAATTAATATATACAGACAATTATTAAAAATCACAATTATTAAGACAGTAATAGCCAGTATGAAAAATAAAAGAAGGGAGAAAAATACTTAGTTCCTGGAAAGATGTCCTTATTGTGGGAAGAATCATAAAGTTCTTGGTTTCAAAGTCCAGAGTTCAGAGTTCAGACCAGGTGGATGCCAGCATATCCTCAAGCTGGCATCTGATGAGTGCAAGATGGTTCAGTGTGGAGGACACTGAGTTTGGGTCCTCAGCCATTCTTATGCCCCTGCTTCAGTAGGAGGGAGTGAGGGCGGGGAGCCATACACCCCCTTCAAAGATGAGATGAGCCCTCCCCTTGTACTGGGGCTAGAAATCATATCTACCCATATATGGGCTCTATCTCACAGAACCGTACAGGTCAGGGCAGATTTATTAACATTTTCAGGTCTGTCTCGATTTACCCAGCGCCCTGATACCAGACATGAGGGGTGGGACCCCTGTGGTATCATCAGGGCACTTTGAAACTGCCTAGCTGGCAGTCCTTACCTCCGAAGGTTCTGAAACTTCCTCAGAACCAGCACCGGGGCTCATGCTACACTTCCCCCACGTTTGGTGAAGCTGCCATCTCAGGAACCCCAGAAATATTACAGATCTGGGAAGTTATGGATTATGCCAGGATGAGACTCAGGTTTATTCAGGATGTTCTAGCTGCTAACAGCTGACTTTCCTTTGATCTTTAGCAGAGAACAGAGTGTCAAGACCTCCCGTGGATTCGTAGCCTGCTTGGCTGCACCTAGGCATCCTTTGGTTAATTAACATCTCCATGAGATCAGCTAAGTGTCACCTGGTTCCCAGAGCCAAAAGGGAAATTGGGCCTTCCACAGGGAATATGTCCAAGCTAATTAACACCTCCCCCCAGGCTTTCACTCAGCTAAGACAGATTCCCCAGCTGTTTTAAGCAGAGGGATACTACACGTCAAATCTTGGTTCTATTGATCTGAGGCGCACTTGATGCAGGAATCGAGTGCGATCGTTCTTTTCTTCACGGGCGGTTCCAGGACGCGCCTGCGTCCCCGCAATCGTCCGTGACACCTTCATTTTATTGCAAGGTGTCTTTCATATTTATTACTGAGAAACAAGCTTAACTGATCTAATTTCTGGACCGCCTGTATAGAAGTCTCAAGTCTGCATTGTGCACTAATGAGTTCCATAAAGGAGATCAGTCATGCTTGTTTCTCAGTACATGCACCTCACAATAAAACAAAAGTTTTTGTGTGCAACAGCAGACTGCATTGCACTAATTTAACACAGCATCAGCATTAATTTTGGTCAAATCACAATTAATTTCTGGAGCCAGCAGTTTGTGTGTGACATGCAGCCCTGCCTAGCCTGTCAGGGCTCTGCACTATGTCACACACAGGACAAGCAGAGGAATTCTGTGTCATCTGCTCTTGGCTGCTGAGGAGGTATATGATCCCCAGAGCAGATGACACAGTCTCACTAAAAAGCACATTGATTGATACCTGGCTGGCTGGGGGAGATGGGCGTTCTGAACAAATGTATGCAGCTCTCTCTCCTGTTGCTGGCTGCTAATGCCCTGGTCTGCACGGGAGACTGGGGGCGGGCTCAGTCAGCCGGCTGCCTCTCATTGGCTGGGGAGACACATCAGCATAAAAAATGAATGTTACTGATTGGAGGGCTGGAGGGAAGTGGGGGGGAAAAACAGAAGCCTAATGCTTCTCTCTGCTTGGCCCTTATCGCAGCCAGATATTGATTATTTATTTTGATGAATGCCTGTCCCAAAAGGACAGGCACTACAGGCAGAACACCTGTAATGTAATTTGGACGGACTGGTTATCCACAGATGGACAGTGGCAACCCTGATGAGAAGGGGCCTCAGGGGCTATAGTTCTCCAAAGGGGGGTGCTTGAGCATCCAAAGCACCCCTCTCTGCACGTGCCTGAGGGGAAGGATACAGAAAACTGTTTTAGAGATTTCAGCTGTCTGTTGTTTCCACAATTAGGATTAGGAACATTTTGAGGAAATGGAAGACCACAGGCTCAGTTGAAGTTAATGCTCGAAGTGACAAACCAAGAAAAATCTCGGATAGACAGAAGCGACGAATGGTGAGAACAGTCAGAGTCAACCCATAGACCAGCACGAAAGACCTACAACATCATCTTGCTGCAGATGGAGTCACTGTGCATCGTTCAACTATTCTGCACACTTTACACAAGGAGATGCTGTATGCGAGAGTGATGCAGAGGAAGCCTTTTCTACCTCCACAGCACAAACAGGGCCACTTGAGGTATACTAAAGCACATTTGGACAAGCCAGCTTCATTTTGGAATAAGGTGCTGTGGACTGATGAAACTAAAATTGAGTTATTTGGGCATAACAAGGGGCGTTATGCATGGAGGGAAAGGAACACAGCATTCCAAGAAAAACACCTGCTACCTACAGTAAAATATGGTGGTGTGGTTCCATCATGATGTGAGGCTGTGTGGCCAGTGCAGGGACTGGGAATCAGCAGATTCTGGAGACCAATGTCCAGGAATCAGTGACAAAGCTGAAGCTGCACCTGGGCTGTATCTTTCAACAAGACAACGACCCTAAACACTGCTCAAAATCCACTAAGGCATTCATGCAGAGCAACAAGTACAACGTTCTGGAATGGCCATCTCAGTCTCCAGACCTGAATATAGTTGAAAATCTGTGGTGTGAGTTAAAGAGAGCTGTCCATGCTCGGAAGCCATCAAACCTGAATTAACTAGAGATGTTTTGTAAAGAAGAATGTTCCAAACTACCTTCAAGAAACCAGACTCTCATTGGAAACTACAGGAAGTGTTTAGAGGTTGTAATTTCTGCAAAAGGAGGATCTACTAAATATTGATTTCATTTATTTTTGGTGGTGCCCAAATTTATGCACCTGCCTAATTTTGTTTAAACAACTATTGCACACTTTCTGTAAATCCAATAAACTTTATTTCACTTCTCAGATATCACTGTGTGTGTCTCCTATATGATATATTTAACTGACATTTTCTATCATAACAACCAATGATTTATACAGGATAATCATGAAGATTAACACGGATGCCCAAACTTTCGCATTCCACTGAATTTCCGATATTTTACTACAACTAAACCTTACCCTACTCTCACACAGAACCCTCTCTTTACTGATGCCTAACCCTAAGATCCCCACCCCCAGTGGTGACTAACCCTAAAACCCCCTTTCCCTGCTCAAAATTAAACATTTTGGTTAGAAGGGCCCGGGGCCCACCATTTACCAGGCATCCAAATTTCTTCTGTTGTCGCCCAATAGCCAATATTTAGCATTAGCACCTATGGGGTGCCCACATAGTCCATTAGCCTTAGGCACCCAAATTTCCTGATTCCAATTGCCTAATTATGTTTCTTCAGGGTTGTTGCTTATTTATGGGGGTGGGATTAATGCGGCCTAATTATGTTGTTGGGGTGGTATGTATAATGTATTGCTCAGTTATGTTTAAATACATGTACACTTGTTATGGTCATTTACTGGGGGAAAGGAAGTGCCACCTCTGGTTATACCTCTGCTAGGTTCCCATTCATTATTTGAACATAATTCATATATCATGACCAAGCCCATTGTTTGCCAATTTTCCTACCAGAGGTGTGCAGAGGTACCCAGGACCTTGTGGGATCCTAGTAAAGTCCCTGGATAAGTATAATATTAGCTATTTCTACATTCTGTATAGTTATACAGATGATTGTTATATACTGTATGCTGTGAATAGATAAGAAATGTTGAACCTCTTACAATCTCACTCATTGTTTCTTTGTTGGCTGTCTATTTTTTAGATCCCTGAAAAAAAATCTTTGATGTTATCATTTTTATGCTTGTTCCCCTTGCACTTTTTCCTATGATTTTTTAGCTGTATTCTGGCACCCAGGAGAGAGATCAAGTTCTTTAGACTGGGTCAGCCTCATGGCACATGCTTGACTGTGCATGGGACTCTGTCTACTTTTTAGGAAGTGTTTGTAACGCTGAGTGATATTAAACACAGATGCGTGTAATATAATGAAGGCCTCAGAGACTGGCAGCTAGTCAGACAAACAAAGCTGTGTTATTTGTGGCAGGTAGCGCACCCCCTGAGGACAATGTGCTAATCACTGCATGAGCTGCTCTCTGTAATGAAGACCTGAGGGACCCAGCAGGCGTACATGCCCCTGGACCAGGTGAAAGGGCAACCTTTGATGCTGTTGGTACAATGCCATGTCTGACAAAAAGTTAGGAGCACTCTCTATTTGATTTCCTCCAAGTCTGCTCTTGCATAACACATATTATGTGACACATATTTTTCCTCTGCAATAACCTTGCTTATGGAAAAAAAAAATACATGGTCGGTCATTTCTGTTGAAAACTGGTGTGCAGAACCCAGGTGCTTTAAATAGTTTTGCAAAAGCCTCACATCACAAGTCACTGATAATCCATTAACGCGTTCAATCAAGCGTTGCGTTACAGAGAAGCGGAAACTTGATGCCAGAAAAGTGAGCACTGTTTTCTCAACAGCCACTAGATGGCTGCATTGTGTAAAATGAATACTCTGGGAAAATGATCTCCGTAGCCTTTTAGCTGTAAGCATCAGTAAAAGAAGAAATGTCATCCAAAATGAAACTCGATCTAATAAGAATATTTGTGGCAGAATATGCACATTTTTGGAGTGGTGACAGCAATTTCCTATTCATGGACACCCAGAAATGCAAGCATATTGTGAAATACAGCAACTCATTACAAGTCACCTTTAACTTTTTGTAGATGATAATCTGGTTGTTATGAGTTACTGCACTTTGCACTGCATCTTTTGAATAATCCCTAAAATACACATAATTCACATAAGAGAGCAAGCTGAATTTAGAAATGATCAATTCTCTTTGGAGGATTCCTCCTGCTAGGAAAATTCATGGAGAAGCATGGTCTATTTATTTATGGTCTATTTATCATTCCCACTATGTAGTTCTGGGATGCATAGTCACCGTTCTAATGATCATTGCGACTCCACGAGTTGAGATCCTGCATGGACCCCAGACCGAGAGAGATTGACAGTTATTTTGTATTACTTCCATTTGTGAATTATCTTTTGTCACCTTCTCAACCTTGTACAGGACTACAGTTGTGTCCCTGACATCCTTGAACATCTCTTTGCTCTTGGCCATGGTGGCTTGTTTGGAATCTGATTGATTGCTTCCTTGTGTCTTTTGTACAGGTCCTGTAACAAGCTGGGATTAGGAGCCAGAGAGTGCTCCTACTCTCATCTTGTTACCTACAGTGCTGCCCATAATTATTCATACCGCTGGCAAATTTTGACCTAAAGTTCCTTTTATTCAACCAGCAAGTAATTTTTTGCCGGGGAATGACATAAGTAGGTATCTCTCAAAACATAATAAGACTATGTACAAGAGGCATTATTGTGGAAAAAAAAAACATTTCTCGGCTTTTATTTACATTTGTGCAAAAAGCGTCCAGTCCAAAATTATTCATACCCTTCTCAATAATCAATAGAAAAGCCCTTATTGGCTATTACAGCAATCAAACGCTTCCTATAATTGAAGACCAGTTTTTGCATGTCTCCACAGGTATTTTTGCCCATTCATCTTTAACAATGAGCTCCAAATCTTTCAAGTTGGAGGGTCTTCTTGCTATCACCCTGATCTTTAGCTCGCTCCACAGATTCTCAATTGGATTCAAGTCAGGACTCTGGCTGGGCCACTCCAAAATGTTAACGTTGTTGTCTGTTAACCATTCCTTCAGCACTTTTGCTGTGTACCCAGTGCATTTGATCAAAAGTCTGAAGATAAGCTTTTACAATAAATGGAATCATAGCAGATAGAGCAGGAAGACACACAGGGCTTCTGGAAGACAGTGTAACAAAGTGTCCGAAACATTCAGCACCTCAAACAACAAGATTTTTTAGAAGGGACTATTACCAGAAGGTTGTTGTCTCTTGTGCTTCTACCTCTAGATGTATTAAAAAGCCACTGTTGTCTGAGAAAATCATGGACAGCAGAGTTGTGGGCAACAGTGAATCACGGTTTCTTTTGTTGTCCACAGGGATCCACATCTTCATAAAAATAGTTTTGTTGAAAAATATTAAACAATAGCCTAAAAGCAAGTGCCGGGTTTGACATAACGGCCCATATGCAATTTCACTTTTCTCCTAAATTTTATCCTAAGAGATATTATTTCATCTTCTATTTAAAATAACTTTCCAGCATTTTTCAACTGAAAAAATACTGAGAAGTGCAAAAGTACTATCAAAATTATTTTGAGTATTTTCTTGCTTGCTGGTGGCTTATAAGGCATTTTATTGACATATTTAAAACTGAATTGCATATTGTCCAACATGCGGCGGTTTGGATGCACAATTCTTTCTTAACCTGTCAGACACAATGGCCTCAATTCACTAAGCTTTATCAAACACTTTATTAAACGTTTGATAATTTACCTCATGGGTAAAATCTAATTTTTAATTCACTAAGGTGTTATATATTTATCGAATGTTTTATCGATAAAATGTTCAATAAATCTATAACACCTTAGTGAATTAAAAGTTAGATTTTACCCATGAGGTAAATTATGAAACGTTTGATAAAGTGTTTGATAAAGCTTAGTGAATTGAGGCCAATGCATAAACTGTTCAAATCTCACTCTTGTTTATATCCCAGGACAGGACCTGATAGAAAACTGGGCAAACTGCTAGTTTGCATATTCAAAAGTATACACTCACCAGACAGCATCATTCTAAATCATACAGCGTCCCATAGCATCTGAACAGCGGACCTGATGGGTAACTGGAAGCAAAGAAGGTGACCAATCACTAGAGTGCACAGAGTGACTAAACGTCTCTGCACAACTTGTGAGATGTCTCTGCCTCCCTGCCGTCACCAGTCACTGTGCTTTGGAAATAGTCACAGGCCACAGTGTTGAACGATACCAAGTGAGCCAATCACAATCTTACTTACAGCGTCCGCCGACAGACTCAGAAAACCACTAAGAGTAACCCAGTATCATGTGGTCAACCTTGCTGACCAATCATAGCTCCGCCGCCTACGTCCACCTAGAGAATGTCTCTTCAGTATAGCAGGGAATGCCACATCATTGTTGCCAATCTGGAATAAGCCTACAGTGCCTGCCAGAAGACTGTGGGAATACCGCATTACTACACCTAATAACCCAATCTCCACCACTATCTTCACTTATAGCTGAGTCCCCACTTGAACAGGAGACTAATTACATCTACCCGACTTTGGTTGCACCCAGGACTTATTTGTGCAAAGTATTGGATCTGAGGCAGAGGTAACCAATGAAACACCCAAACACCGAGCTAATACGGAGTCCAGGAATGGAGCTAAAGTTCATACACAGGAGGTCAGATGACTTGATTATCCAAGGTTAAACAAACTCTAAGTCAGGAGCCAGCCAGAGGTCATACACAGAGATTGCACTCAGATGAACCAGGGGATGAGACCGAAGCATAGTCAAACCAAAGCAGAGGCGAGTTAGTGCACAGAGCAATACAAAAGCACACCTTTCCCTGAACAGGAAGCTGAACAACACAACGGGCGTGGATCCCAGGCAGGAAAGGACTTTTATAACAAAGGTAGCCAATCAGAGAGCAGATGCAAACCAGACTTACGAGACTATTATGTAATTCAGAGTGTTCTGGGTGAACTTGGCTGCAAGCCAGCTGCCATGCAAAGCAAACTCGCCTGGTAAATAATTAGCCATTTTCTCCCGAAGCTAGCATCAGAGCTAACTCTCGCAAGTTGACCAGGGAAGCAGAAGTTGGTCCAGTAGATGATCAGGACTGGGAGGACACCCTTGATAGAATGCTGCAAGTATACCCACACGCCCCAGATAGACTCATTTATCTATATGTTATACACAGAACATTCCTTACACCGGTTTGTCTTTCCCAATTTAAACCAGGCACATCCCCAAACTGCCCCAAATGCATGTTGAGTAGAGGTACCTTTTTTCATATGCTTTGGTCCTGTCCCGAAGTTAATATATATTGGGCACAAATAATCAAATTTCTGAATGATTTTTATCATCTGCCCAATTACATGCGACCAGGGGCGTTGCTAGGTTTCTGGGAGATCAGGGGCACCCCTGGGCACCAAGAGTTAATGGGTGTGGTCATGTCGCGGGAAAAAAGGCATGGTCATAGGTGGGGCCAAATATACACGAACATAGTGGTGTAACTTAAATATGTTAAATAGGCAGTATTTCACATAAATAAGCTCCTCACCTGGATTCTGTTTTGTCTTCGGCAGGCTGGCCTGTGTGCTGTACTCTGGCGGTTATGCTAAGCTTGTGTACTCCGTGTCCGTGGGTAGCATGTGCCTCTGTCTGGTCGCTGCCAATCTGAGGTCTGAGTGCAGAGGCAGCGGGGCCCGGGAGCTGGCACACTGCCGGGGGGAGGGCAGGGCAGTTTCTAGCCTAAATTGCACCCAGGACGAGGGTGTAAAATTCCCCCCCCCCGGGGCCAGGTATAAGTCACCCCCAGTATAGGTAGCCAGGCATAGTTGCGTCCAGTATAGGGCAGCCCATATAATTGCCACAAGTATAGGTTAGATAGGTAGGTGCCCCAGTACAGGTTAGATAGGTATTTGCCCCCAGTATAGGTTAGATACAGGGGCGCCTCTAGCCATGTTGTCACTCCAGGCGAGAAAATCTGTGGCGCCCCCCACCCCCATGGCGCCCTTCCATGAAAATAATCATAATGCGGCAGCGTTTCATCAGAAAATTCGCAATGCGGGCAGTGTTTCACCAGAAAATACACGTAATGTAAGGCTGCAGAAGTGAGCTTACGGGCTGTGGGCCAGTGAACTGATGCGGAGTCTATTTGACGCCGCAAGCCTGTTCACCATCTGGGGACACAACATCTGGCGGGGGTTGACCGCGGTCCTCCCTACGCATCACTCATGCCTGGTCGGCCTGGCACCCTCTTCAATGGGTCAGAAGGAGGCACAAAGGGGGGCAGAAGGAGTCACAGGGGGACTAAAGGAGGCACATGGGGACAGAAGGAGGCACATGGGGACAGAGGAAGATGCAGGGGACAGAGGTGGCACATGGGGACTGAAGAGGCACATGGAGACATAAGGAGGCACAAAGGGAAACAGAAGGAGGCACAGGAAGACAGAAGGAGGCAGAATGGGACTAAAGGAGGAACAGGGGGGCAGAGGTAGCACAAGGGGACAAATAAAGGCAAAGGGGACATAAGGAGGCACAAAGGGCACAGAAGGAGGCAGAGATGGCACAAATGAGGAAAGAAGGATGCACAAGGCACAGAGGTGTCAGCTGCCTGCAACTTACGCTAAGTAGATTCAGCAGAAGCAAGTAATAGAACAGCCACAGGGGTGTGGCTTAATTTGGGGGTGGGGCTTAATTCTGCAACATGGCGCCCCCCAGGACCAATGACACTCCAGGCAATGGCCTGTACTGCCTATGCCTAGAGGCGCCCCTGGTTAGATAGGTAGGTTCCCCCAGTATAGGTTAGATAGGCAAGTGCCCCGAGTAAAGGTTAGATAGGTAGGTTTCCCCAGTATAGGTTAGATAGGTATGTTTCCCCAGAATAGGTTAGATAGGTAGGTTTCCCCAGTATAGGCTAGATAGGTAGGTGCCTCCAGCAGCGGGGACAGGGGTACAGGTTCCTCCTCTCATCCCTGCACGAAGTCTCCAGCTTCATTCTATTTCCTCCCCCGGCATCCATCCATTGCTAACAGCGCCTCCTGTGATGACATGCGGTTACATCATCACAGGAGACGCTGTAAACAACGGATGGACGCCGGGAGAGAAAATAGAATTAAGCTGGAGACTTCATGCAGGGATCGGAGGAGGAAGGTGAGTTTGTAATTACCTATGCCCGCTGTCCCCGCCACTCCGCCCAGCGCGCCCCCTCCTGCCGCTCAAACTGGCCCAAGGGGGAGGATCTGGGGCACCATGGCAACAGGTTTGTGGGCGGTGCCCCGATCAAACCCCCTAGCGACGCCACTGCATGCAATCCTAGAATTTGTTTACTTTATATTTTTACAAATTCTTTTTCTAAAAAATATACCCAACGCTTCATTATAGAAGTTCTACAAATAGCCCGAAAACTTCTTACAAAATATTGGATACTTACTACACTACCCACTCGCTTTGAATGGATTAGCTGTGTTAACAAAGTCATCCCTTTGAGAAAGGCTATAAATGAGAAAAGAGGCACTCTTTCCAAATTTAACAGAATCTGAAAGACCTGGCTTGATTCTCCCCATACTCGCAGATGATTCAATCATTCATTCAAAGTGATTCTACCCTCTACATCTGCTTCCTGAAATGATTTCTGCTCAAACAATTTTCTTGAGATCCACCCCTCCCTCCAATATCTTTAATGCTAAACCAATATAACAATAACAATAATATTTATATAGCGCTTTTCTCCCTGGGGACTCAAAGCGCTGTTACCCTGCATTATGCAGTCTCAAAGGCTAGGGAAAAGAGGTGAGTTTTTAGTCTTTTTTTAAAGCTGTCCAGAGAGGGAGCCTCTCATACTGATTGTGGAAGTGAGTTCCATAGAGTAGGGGCTGCGTAGGAAAAGGCCCGAGCACCAAATGTTAAGTGTATCCTGGGAATAATCAGCTTCATCTTGTTGGCAGAGCGGAGGGTGCGTGGAGGGGCATAAAGTTCCAATAGATCCGCTATGTATTTGGGTCCCATGTGGTGTAGAGCCTTGAATGTCAGCAGGCAGATCTTAAAATTGATTCTCCATTTTACTGGTAACCAGTGAAGAGTTTGCAGTACTGGGGTGATGTGTGAGCTGCGGGGGGCATTGGCTAGGAGTCTGGCTGCAGCATTCTGTACTAGCTGTAAGGGGCGCAGAACCTTTTCTGTAGATCCGATGAACAGGGCGTTGTAGTAGTCTAGGCGGGAGGATACAAATGCATGAACCAGGGCAGGTAGGTCTTCAGCTGGGATAAGGTGTTTGATTTTCGCTATATTTCTTAGATGGAAGAAGGAAGACTTGGCGACAGCTGATATCTGCTGTTTGAGTTTTAGATTTCCATCCAGGATCACCCCAAGGTTTCGCACAGAGTCTTTATACTGTACAGTATCTCCCCCAATTGCTAGTTTTAGGTAGTGAGCGTTTTGAACTTTATCCATCATGTGTGGACCACCTACCACCAACACCTCTGTTTTGTCAGAGTTCAACCTCAGCCAGCTGGTGTTCATCCAATTTTGTAAATCCACTAGACACGCATTTATGGATGCTGATGGGTCTTGGGTGCCAGGCTTGAAGGACAGATACAGTTGTGTGTCATCTGCATAACAATGGTATCCTAGGCCATAGTTCTGGATTATTTTGCCCAGTGGGAGCATGTAGACTGCAAAGAGTAATGGTGATAGTACAGAACCCTGTGGAACTCCATAGGGAAGTTGCACTGGATTAGAGTAGTGTGTGCCCAGACATACTTGCTGTGTCCTGCCAGATAGGAAGGTCTGAAACCAGCTAAGAACAGTACCCCTTAGGCCACAGTAATTCTTCAGTCGCTGGAATATAATTGATATATCACTGTAACAGGCTACTGTTACTGTTTGTAGTTTTAGGTATTTTAATTTTGGGTTTAATCTACCCAGAGCATTTCAGGTTACATGCTACTATGTACACAATGTAATTATAATGCTTTATATTCATGTTTCTGTATTACTGATACTGACGTCGCATGCTTTTTGTTTGCTATTATGATCAATAAACTTGATTTGCTTTAAAAATAAATAATAATAATTAGCCATTTGAGAACCAGGTAAGCTTGCTGTAATGCCTAAAGCTGTCACTGGGTGACAGCAGCAATACTCCTCCTAGTTCTCAGTCTGACAGGTTAGCATAGAACAGGGGTGCACACGCTTTTTCGGCTTGCAAGCTACTTGGAAATTTGCAGCGACCAAGAGATCTACCAGTACAGGTAGCTAAGTATAGGTGCCCAGTATAGGTAGCTAAGTATAGGTGCCCAGTACAAATAGCTAAGTATAGGTGCCCAGCATAGGTAGCTAAATATAGCTGCCCAGTAAAGGTAGCTAAGTATAGGTGCCCAGTAAAGGTAGCTAAGTATAGGTGCCCAGTACATATAGCTAAGTATAGGTGCATAGTAGAGGTAGCTAAATATAGGTGTCCAGTACAGGTAGCTAAGTATAGGTGCCCGGTATAGGTAGCTAAATATAGGTGCCCGGTATAGGTAGCTAAATAAAGGTGCCCAGTAAAGGTAGCTAAGTATAGGTGCCCAGTACAGGTAGCTAAGTATAGGTGTCCAGTACATGTAGCTAAGTATAGGTACCAAGTACAGGTAGCTAGATATAGGTGCCCAGTACAGGTAGCTAAATATAGGTGTCCAGTACAGGTAGCTAAGTATAGTTGCCCAGTATATAAGTATAGTAATCACTTACCTCCCTCCAGCTCCAGCATTGGTGTCTGCGTCCTTGTCTCCGCCTCTTCAGCTACGGCTCCTCCTCCTTCATAGAGGGCGGACGAGTCAGTGGGCATTTGGGCCGGTGGGTGACAAATGTGGTCGTGTCAGATTCTGCTGCCGGCACTGCTTGCAGCCAATCATGGAAGGGATGGGAAGATGCGTGGCTGAAGGGAGAGGCCCTCTCCTTCAGCTGTGCATCTCCCCTCCCCATCCCTTCCCTGATTAGCCACGAGCAGCGCCGGCAGCAGAATCTGATGAGACGTGGCCATGCTGCTGCAATCTACCGCTGCCGGCAGCCCAATTTGATGGGATGGGATGATGGGATCTCTTTAAAAGCTCCCTATGTTTGTCACCTCCCCTCGTGGCACTGGTACCCCCTTCAATAGCCTGGAGGCACTAATTGCAAATGTACAATTCTTTTGTGCGCATGTACAGTATATTGGGAATTTAATGAGTTCCAATTCCTAACAGTTAATCCGTATGCACATGGCCGGCTGGGAAGTTTCCCACAATTGCATTAATATCACAATGAGACAATGGCTTAAGCAATGTTTGTGGCAATAAGTGGCTGTCCATACTGCCAATCAGAGGATTATGTTTCCTCAACCAAGAGAGGCCTAACACAATCGTGCAAGAAGGCATTTTTAGCAAAAATAATTAGATTGCTTCAGTATGCCCTGTACCAACCTCAGTTATGTCTGGGGTGACAGCAATTGGCCTGTCCTGTTGCAGAAAGGATTCATCATTGGCTGTCACGGACACAGTTTCTGGTGAGTCTAGAGCAGGAATGCCCAAAGTTTGGGCTAGAGACAAGTCTATAACATTACCAACTGCACCACAATCAAAAAAAGCTTGACAACCATGTATATGTGAGTTACTCGGATATCCTAGCTCTTTTTTCACTATTCGAGCTCGAATACCGAGCTTGAATAGTATTAGCTATCCGGGCTGTGCTATCCGAGCGCACTCGGATAGCAAGCAGCTATCCGGAGATATCCTAGCTATCCGAGCTCGGATAGCGTCACGAGCTCGGATAGCGTCACGACAGACGTCAACTCAAGTCCTCACAAGCAAATCAGAGGGCTCCCAGCCCTCTGACTGCAGACAATCACAGAGGGGGAGCCTGGCCAAGCCCCCCTCTATAAATAGCGGACGCCATCTTGCCTCACTCGTCCTGCTTGCGACTTACTGACTGATAGTACTGAGAGAACTGCTCCAGTGCTTTTTGTCTTTGTGCAAGTGCATTGCTATTGTTCTAAACCTAGCATTTTTACACTCCAACACTTGATATTCAACTGTATTGCTTTGTATTGTAGATAGATTGTATTTTAGGCAGTTTCATTTGTGTGATTACTAGGGGGACTAGGGAGGGAGAGAGACTGTCACTGGTGCTGCTGCAGGCCTGCAGCCAGCAGCTAGGCCCTGTGCCTAGGCAAGGCAGCCTGCCCTGCTCTGTGCTCTAGTCTCTAGTTACTTTACCTGTGCTCTCACCTGTCCTACTCTACTCCTGTACTACGTGTGTATAAGGGAGAAAAAGGCTGGCGGCACTAGATGAAGATCAGAGGAGGATGGCTAGTACTGGAGTATAACCTATAGTTACGTGCACAACATATAGATTGCTTACTGTGTCATCAGAAGAAAAATATTGAGGCACTGTAACTTGCAAAAGGTACTTTTACTCACAGTATACAGACAGCGGAATTGCGGTGGGGGTGATGGGGCCTGACAGCTGTTTCGCTTAGAATAAGCTTCCTCAGAGGCCAAAGGTATGTACTCCTGTACTACTACTACTACTTCTGTGTTAGATAGATTTGTACTATTTTGTAGTTAGCAAGGCCCAGCTTTACTGCTATACCTGTCCTGCTGTATCTGCTCTCTGTAATCTAGTCACACCTGTTCTATTATTTAGCTAGATTCTTCTATTGTTTAGTTAGTAGTACTGTAGTGTACTGTACTCTAGTCTGTGTATAGGTACCGTCCGTCACCGCGTTACCTAGGGTCTTTGTGTGCGCAGTGCATGTCTGCGCTGTCCGCACCCTCTCGTTAGTGCTACACCCGTTCTATTTTATTCTATTACTTCTATTGTGTATTTGCTGATTTGTACTGTAGTCTGTGTATAGGGACACTGTCAGTCAGCGTCAGCTAGGGTCTTTGTGTGCGCAGTGCACATCTGCGCTGTCCGCACCCTCTCGTTAGTGCTACACCCGTCCTATTTTATTCTATTACTTCTATTGTGTATTTGCTGATTTGTACTGTAGTCTGTGTATAGGGACACCGGGTTAAGCGTATTTCCATATACTAGGCACCTGTAGTGTACTTTCTGATTATATGTTTGAGTCATCCCATGCCTATTTGCACTAGCCATTGTGATCTATTGACTCTTAATGTTTGCAAGTGGGTCTACTTGTGGCCTGTACTGTCAGCAACCTAGCAACAATCTGTTGATATAACACACATATTTATTTAAAGTTTTTCAGGGCTCTTAGTTGGTTGTGTCAATTGTGCCATGCCTTGGAATGTATGTTACCCGCATGTTCTCTTTTTGATTCCTTCTTTAGGTGTAATATGCGTCTGCTTGGTCAGACGTAGTTTCTGTCATTTTTACTTGCTCCTGCCATGTACGAGTAACAGGATATATAGGTGTTTATATATATTCTTTAGAAGCTCCTTGTGCACTTATAGGTGTCTATTCTTTTTCTGTACAGCAACTGGGACCGATATTTATAGGCCCCATGTGGTTGCCGTTACTCCCTATGGCCTAGGTCATATCTGGTCTTCATCCTTTTATGCCCTCCACCGCTTTTGATTCTTTGGCAATATAACCAATGAGCCGATATTTACTGTCTCATGTCATTTTTTGCCATATCTCTTTTTCTGCTATACTTATCTTTATGTCTCTCTCTTTGAGACGGCACACTATACATTTTCAGACGCAGTGTGAAGGCCCCGGATTCTAGGCCGTGTGTGAAGCACACTTCGTTCTCACCTTTTCTTGGAGTCTTGCTGTAGGATGTGGGTACTCATTCTCTAATACATTATATTAATGTGTTTAATTGAATTCTTTTCTGTTTGATTTTTCTTGTAGAAAGTGCTTATACAGTGGCCTGATGAAGGGTATTATGTGCCCGAAACGAGCGTGTCGTTGCCAATCAATGTTATGCTGAATGCATTAAGCCTTTGCTACAATTGATTCTTGTAATTCCTGTGAATATTTATGCAAGTGAGGAGCATCCTGCAGAGATCTCCCCCTTTTTTAATAATTTTTTTGGTGTCAATAAAGATTTTTGATATTTTTGTACCTCAAGATTTGTAAGACTTTGTGCTTTATATTTACGCTGTAGTCCTTTCTATAAACATAGTGAATGATTTGAAGTGAAGTGGATCACATCAAAAAGGACTGGAAGGTTTTCTTTAGTCTTTCTTCCATATATAGAAAGAGACATATTCCCAACTAAAATATTATAGGGAGACCGTCAGTCAGCGTCAGCTAGGGTCTTTGTGTGCGCAGTGCGCACTCTCTCGTTAGCACTACACCGATCTCTGCTGTAGAGTACACCTGTCCGTCACCTCACACACCCACCACCACCAGTCCCACCCCATTAAAGTACCCCACTTGTCCCACCCGCCTTTACATACATACGTTTTTTTTTCATTTGTATAATATTAAAAATATACGTCTGGCACTGGCAGCCGAGGTTTGGGCAGGGGCAGCAAGGGCAGCAAGGGCATCGCCAAGAGAGGAGGTCGTGGGCGTGGCAGCCGCGCCACCACCACCATGCGCAGTTCTGTGTCTGCACCAGTGGCTATTCCGCCATTAGCCACTGGCCGTGGACGCCTTGGCCGCCCAACAGCTGGGAGTCACGCTGCAGAGACACAGCAGCAGCAGCGTGTGGCCCAGATGTTCCTCCCACCGCCAGGTCGTAGCCGTCCTATTGAGGAGAAGGACGCAGACGCTGTGGTGGAACTGATGGTGGATGAGCAGGCCAGCATTAGCTCTGGAACCGAGTCCTCCACCCCCGCCACCACTCCTGTTCGCAAGAGCAGCAGCAGCTGACCAGCACTGCCTGGGGAGCAGGAGGAGGAGGAGGAGTGCAGTTCTCCAGCCCCAGCGGGCGACATCAACACCCTGTCACTCAGCACCTTGTTATCCCCAAGCGCAGTGGGGTTATGGAATGCTGTTGCGGAAGAATTGGCGGAGGAAGGAATGCTCATGGGCACTTTGGGGGATGATGCTTTGGACAGTCAGACAGTGGTGACTGTCCATCCGCCCATGCATGCAGAAGGGGAGTTTGGGGGATCCCAGCAGGACATGTTTGCGGAGGGGGAGGATGATGATGACAGGGTGAAGGACAAAGACTGGATGCCAGGTCCTGGGAGTGGGGATGTCATCAGCTCTGAGGAGGAGGAGGAGGATGCGTCTGCGGGCCTTGCTAGAAGGATCAGCATCGCAGGCATGGGCAGGATCACAAGTGGGCGTGGTATGCAGGCCACACAGCGTGCTGATCAGGAGACGAGTTCTGCCAGTGCCACCACCAGCCGCACCAAGAACCCCCCCCCCCCCCCCCCTCTCAACCACCACAGGGAGATCAGCGGCAGCAGCACCTTCCAGCCGAAGGGGCAACTTCACCTCCCCAATATGGAATTTTTTCACCCTTCCATATTTGGAGTGCAAGTATGCCACCTGCAACCAGTGCCGCAAGCAGCTCAGCAAGGAGGAAGGAGCCCTCTGCATTTGGTACCACCTCTCTGGTCAACCATCTTGCAGGGAAACACTTTCACGAGCATGAGGAGTTTGTGAAGTTGAAGAAAGCTGGCAGTGGCAGTGGCAGACCCGCCACCATTGCGAAGCCGCCCGCCCTCCTCCACCTCCTCCAGCAGCACCAGCAGGAGTGCGTCAGCAACGCACTGCTCCTCCTCCCTCTGCAACTCCTGCCACCGACACTGAGGCCTGTTCTGGCAGCCAGTCCTCAGTGGCCTCCTCTGCTCCCTCCACTGCTTCCCGTGCCAGCAAAAGGCCTCGCCAGACCCTGCTCAGCGACACCTTCCAGGGGGTGGTCAGGGTTCTGCCTCCCAGCAGCCGTCGTGTGCGTCAGCTGAACGGCTTGCTGGCACGGGCCATGTGCTCCCAACTCCTGCCTTATTCCCTTGTGCAGGAGGGGAGCGACATGCGTGCGCTCCTGATGTGTGCAGCCCCCGATTGGCCAATCCCTAGCCGACATTTTTTTGCATGCACGGCCATCCCTGCACTTCACCACTCTGTGATGGCCAATGTCGGGAGAGGGCTGGAGCACGCGGTGGATCAACGGGTCCACGTCACCATGGACTCGTGGAGCAGCCGGTTTGGGACAGGCCACTATCTGTCCTTCACCGCGCATTGGGTCAGCTTGGTGGAAGGGGGTGAGGAGGGGGGAGCAGCATCGGGCACTGTCAGAGCAGCAGCAGCACCAACAACGCAGTGGGTGGTGCCACCATGCAGGGTCAGCAGAAAAGCAGCAGGTTCCTCTGATCCGCTTCCATCCTCCGGCACATCAGCCCAAACCCCCCGCCTTAGCAGCAGCGTGAAGCCCCGCCACTGCCAAGCGCTGCTGGAATTGGTCAGCCTGGGGAAGACCAAACTGACGGCGAACCACGTCCTGGCCGACTCCGAGAGCAGGAGAGGAATTGGCTGACCCCCAGAGGCCTCAGAGTCGGAGAGGTGGTGTCCGACAATGGGGCAAACCTGGTTGCTGCCATCAGCAGGGGAGACCTGACCCACATCCCCTGCCTGGCGCACGTCCTGAACCTGGTAGTCCAAAAGTTCCTGCGGACCTAACAGGGGATGGACCGACTCCTTGAGGCAGCAAGGAAGGTCGTGCGTCATTTCCGGCTCTCGCCTGCAGCCGTAGCGAGCCTGGAAGAGGTGCAGAAGGAGCTGCACCTGCCACAGCACCGGCTCATGATCGATGTTCCAACTCGCTGGAACTCCACCCTGGCGATGTTGGAGCGTCTGGTTGAACAGAGGCAGGATGTCAGCCAGTACCTTACATGTGCAACAGTTGCCTCCATCACTGCAACTGGGGGTGCCGCCACCAACCTCCCGTCCATCATCTCCACAGAGGACTGGGGGCACATGCAGCAGGTGTGCTCAGTCCTGGCACCCTTCCTGCAGGCCACCAACATGGTCAGCAGGGACCATGCAATGGTGTGCGAGTGGGTCCCCTTGATGTGTGTGCTGGACAGGGCCCTGTATGCACTGGTGGAAGAGGGAGCGGCAGCCTTGGACCAGCAGGAGCTGCAGGCAGCTTCACAGGCCACTTCTGAGGAGGAGGAGGGCTTGGAGTTGGTGGAGGTCCCTGACCTTGCTGCTGATGAGGGGGAGCAGCATAGCGCAGCTGGACTGGTGCGGGGGTGGAGAGAGGATGAGGTGGAGGAGGCAGAGGAGGACAGCAATGTCGGCTCTGGGGCTGCCGATGATGTGCCAACAGACGTGGCCAGACTCTTCCCAATGGCAGCGCACATGCTGAGGTGCCTGCGCAAGGACCCAAGGGTGATCCAGATGAAGCAGAGGGAGGACATCTGGATCTGCATGATGCTGGACCCACATCTGAATGGGAAGCTCAGCCAGTTCCTGCCTGCAGGAGGAGACCGTGCGCAACAAATGAGGGATTTGCAGCTGTCCCTTGTTGAGCGCTTGGAGGAAGCCTTCCCTCAGACATCCACCCCCACTGTCCAGCCAGCACAGAGGCAGCAGCAGGTGCCTGCATCCACCAGCAGCAAGCGCACGCGCACCACAGACCTGCTGTCTCTGACCCAAGAGCTCTACATGAGTGTAGAGCTGCCAAGGACTAGAGAGGAGGTGCCTGCAGCTGCATCCTTCTCCAGTCACCGGCAGCGCTTGACCCGCATGGTGGCTGACTACATAGGGTCCTTCAGCGGGCTTGACAGCGTGGCCCCTGCTGATCCCATGGAGTATTGGGTCAAGCACCTTCCGATCTGGAGCGAGCTTGCGCAGTACGCCCTGGAAGTGCTCTCCTGCCCCCCTTCCAGCGTACTGTCAGAGCGTTGCTTCAGTGCAGCCGGTGGAGTCGTCACTGAGAAGCGATCTCGTCTGTCTCACAAGTCTGTGGACAGACTGACGTTTCTCAAAATGAACCAGGCTTGGGTGGAAGGCGATTTCCTGGCCCCTGTTGTCGGCGAGAGGGGGACATGAAGTGGCGCACACACACATTACACCTGCTGCTGCTGCTGCTGTATTTCTTCCTGCTGTCTGTGTGTCTCCACTGCCAGGGAACACATTACAAGGTGCTGCTGCCCATGCGCCACCAGCTATTACGCTCAACAATAGCTGCATTAATTAGAAGAAAAAAAAATTGTAATTATTTTAGAGATGTCCGGGTTGAAAACTGTGCTGTCCCAATTGTGTATTGGACACAATGTGGGCTTCACGACCGCTGTCTGGAACCTCATGCTGTGTATTTACGGCCCTGGAACCACCGCTAGGAACCAGGGCCTACTATCTCTCGCTGCCTGCCCTCCTGCCTGCTGCCAAATGCCACACACTTATCCTCCTCACGCTGCCTGCTGTTATATTTCCTCCTGCTGTCTGTGTGTTTCCACTGCCAGGGAACACATTACAAGGTGCTGCTGCCCATGCGCCACCAGCTATTACGCTCAACAATAGCTGCATTAATTTGAAAAAAAAAAATTGTAATTATTTTAGAGCTGTCCAGGTTGAAAACTGTGCTGTCCCAATTGTGTATTGGACACAATGTGGGCTTCACGACCGCTGTCTGGAACCTCATGCTGTGTATTTATGGCCCTGGAACCACCGCTAGGAACCAGGGCCTACTATGTCTCGCTGCCTGCCCTCCTGCCTGCTGCCAAATGCCAGTCTGCCACACACACTCATCCTCCTCACGCTGCCTGCTGCTGTATTGCCTCCTGCTGTCTGTGTGTTTCCACTGCCAGGGAACACATTACAAGGTGCTGCTGCCCATGCACCACCAGCTATTACGCTCAAAAATAGCTGCATCCATTTGAAAAAAATTTTTTTTTAATTAATTTAGAGGTGTCCGGGTTGAAAACTGTGCTGTCCTAATTGTGTATTGGACACAATGTGGGCTTCACGACCGCTGTCTGGAACCTCATGCTGTGTATTTACGGCCCTGGAACCACCGCTAGGAACCAGGGCCTACTATGTCTCGCTGCCTGCCCTCCTGCCTGCTGCCAAATGCCAGTCTGCCACACACACTCATCCTCCTCACGCTGCCTGCTGCTGTATTGCCTCGTGCTGTCTGTGTGTTTCCACTGCCAGGGAACACATTACAAGGTGCTGCTGCCCATGCGACACCAGCTATTACGCTCAACAATAGCTGCATCCATTTTGAAAAAAAAAATAGTAATTATTTTAGAGGTGTCCGGGTTGAAAACTGTGCTGTCCCAGTTGTGTATTGGACACAATGTGGGCTTCACGACCGCTGTCTGGAACCTCAAGCTGTGTATTTACAGCCCTGGTACCACTGCTAGGAACCAGGGCCTATTATGTCAGTCACATCACACTGCCTGACACACACTACTCCTCCTCCTGTAGCTGCATTGAGCTTCTGCTGTCTGTGTGCTGCTACCACTGCCAGGGAGAACAGAAGAAGAACTATTTTCTGCTGCCACCTGCCCACCCACTCTCCTACCGAGTACCGACCGACTATTACCACACACTACAAATAGCTGCAAGCCTGCAACTACTTCCTCCTCCTGCTGATGTCTGTGTTTTACCACCGCCAGGGTACACAGAAAAAGGCGCTGTGGCTTGCAATGTGCCACTACCTACCTATTATGCCATCAACACAAATATAACTATGATTAAAATAAAATATTTCCACAAATGAAGTATTAAAAAATATTACAAAAGAAAGGAAAACCAAGACACATAATATAATGATAGCGAAGAAGAGGAAGAAGAAGATGAAGATATAGAAGAAGAAGATATAGAAGAAGAAGATATAGAAGAAGATGAAGAAGAAGAAGATATAGAAGAAGAAGAAGCTATAGAAGAAGAAGAAGATATAGAAGAAGAAGAAGAAGAAGAAGATATAGAAGAAGAAGATATAGAAGAAGAAGAAGATATAGAAGAAGAAGAAGATATAGAAGAAGAAGATATAGAAGAAGAAGAAGATATAGAAGAAGAAGAAGAAAAAGATATAGAAGAAGAAAAAGATAATTGAAGAAGATATAGAAGAAGAAGAAAAAGAAGAAGATATAGAAGAAGAAGATGAAGATGACGTAAATGAAGACTGTTACAACAACCATTTTGGACACACCTTCTCATGCAAACACTTTTCATGAAGTTAATTTACTATTTTTGATACCTTTTTTATAACTACTACATCACCACATAATCACTTGATGTTTTTCTTTATAAAAAAGGTGGTTTCATGCATCATTGACCTCCAATACAAGTTTTACAAGCTATTTAAGGCCAGCTCGAATATTTTACTCGAATACAGACTCGGATAGTGACGTCGGATATCCGAGGTCGAATCGGATATTCGATTAAATCGGATATTGAACTTCAAATGAATTCGGATAGTTTACTATCCGAATACGACCAAACTCGAATAGGATAATGAGGTATCCGAGCAACACTGCTGAAAACCTTCAAAGGAAGCAGACAAACAGATTGCAAGATAAGTGGATGCAAATCAGTCAGCCTTGCAAACTGACAAAAAGGCCTCTTTTCCCTGGACGTTCATATGCAACCTGCATAGGAAACCAACAAACTGGCCAGGGAATCAAAGCCAGCAGAGCGGATTCTGACACTTCCTTAATAACTAACAATTTCTTCCAATCACCGCTCCGCAGTGGTCTTGGGATACGTTTGATCCCTTGAAAGGAAAAAGAGGACATGTCACCAGCATGGACTTGTTTAAAATGACAGGCCACATTGGATATCCCAGTTGTAAGCCAACCCAACCCTCTATAATGTTCTGAGATGCGTACCCTCAAATGACGGGTGGTACACCCAACATTCTGGACACGACACAGTGAGCAAGATATTAAATAAACAACATACTTAGTGTGGCAATTAATGTATTATCTCATCACAAATCTTTTATTAAAAATAGTTCATATGTGTTGCACTTCTTGATATTAACATATATCACCCGGTGCAAGCCCCCCTTCATGCAATCACTCACCAGATGTTGGGGTCTCAACAGACCACACTGCGCATTCTGGGTGTATGGCCCCCCGTCACCTTTCGATCAGGCTTTCTCCCTCCTCTGCAGGTGGACGAAGTTGGAGTGCGGAGGTCACCTTTTCAATATCCAAAGTGATCGGCTGGGTGCTTGCAAAAATATGGAAAAAAACAGGAAGACCCGCTTCCAATAGTACAATACTGTTTTATTCCATAAAAAGTGTGTACAGAGTGACGACACACGCTGAGCGCAGGCTGTTGAGCGGCTCAGCGTCTCTGGTGATACTTCATACTTGTATAATTTTTTAAGGCATTGAAAGCAGTGAAACAGACGGGGAGAGGGTAAGGTGGCCATAAGGGATATAGCTCCTCCTCAACCGATCTGTACCTTAGCTGCTGAAACGGCTTTTTTATGTACACACTTTTTATGGAATAAAACAGAATTATACTATTGGAAGCGGGTCTTCCTGTTTTTTTCCATATTTTTGCAAGCACCCAGCCGATCACTTTGGATATTGAAAAGGTGACCTCTGCACTCCAACTTCGTCCACCTGCAGAGGAGGGAGAAAGCCTGATCGAAAGGTGACGGGGGGCCATACACCCAGAATGCGCAGTGTGGTCTGTTGAGACCCCAACATCTGGTGAGTGATTGCATGAAGGGGGCTTGCATTGGATGATATATGTTAATATTAAGAAGCGCAGCACATATGAACTATTTTTACTGAAACTACTGGCGATTACCCAGAGTCGAGTTGCAGCACTTGAAATCATAGGATTGGTGCGCAGGCTCACATATTGATGTTGTGGACATATTGATTTTGTGGACTGATCACATATTAACCACTTGATGACCCACCCTTTACCCCCCCTTAAGGACCAGCGTGGTTTTTAGTCATCTGTGCTGGGTGGGCTCTACAGCCCCCAGCACAGATCAGGGTGCAGGTAGAGAGATCAGATTGCCCCCCTTTTTTCCCCCCTATGGGGATGATGTGCAGGGGGGGGTCTGATCTCTTCTGCCTGTGTGTGGCTGGCGGGGGGGCACCTCAAAGCCCCCCTCCGCGGCGAAATTCCCCCCTCCCTCTCCTACCTGTTCCCCCCCGGTGATCGAGGCTGCACAGGACGCTATCCGTCCTGTGCAGCCAGTGACAGGACGTCCCCTGTCACATGGCGGCGATCCCCGGCCGCTGATTGGCCGGGGATCGCCGATCTGCCTTACAGCGCTGCTGCGCAGCAGCGCCGTACAAATGTAAACAAAGCGGATTATTTCCGCTTGTGTTTACATTTAGCCTGCGAGCCGCCATCGGCGGCCCGCAGGCTATTCACGGAGCCCCCCGCCGTGATTTGACAGGAAGCAGCCGCTCGCGCGAGCGGCTGCTTCCTGATTAATCAGCCTGCAGCTGGCGACGCAGTACTGCGTCGCTGGTCCTGCAGCTGCCACTTTGCCGACGCACGGTATAAGCGTGCGGTCGGCAAGTGGTTAATTGTTGAAGCAAAGGCGAGCGCAGTTTCCATACTATATATTACAAATCTTTTATTATTGTGAAACGAGACCACAGATTTAGTAATATGATGGACATTACAATATTGGCAGGTAGCCATTTCACATCTGTATGAGCCCACTGAATTGAGCCAACATGGACGATGAGAAACCGAGGTAAATAAACTGGGAGAAAGAATGCTACCCAAAGTAGGAGCCCGTCTGCTCACAAATTTTGTGCCCTTCTTGAGCACATCTCGGATTTGATCATCCGCCTATAAAATGGGAAGTGAGTTCTTAACAATAGACACAACCTGATTATACTCAGAACTAAAGGCTGTCATAAAAACCGTCCCATCAACCATGTGACTTCTACTGGGTTGCGAAGGAGAAGCAAGAAGCTGATCCCTATTCCTGTCAAGGGCCAGCCTCCTACCCCTCGAAATCATCCAGCGGGGATAGCCACGTTCCAAGAAACGGGATTCCACAGTGTCCATCTCCCTATGTAATGCATCTTCACTAGAGCAATTACGACAGGCCCTGATAAACTCGCCAACCGGTACTGCTCGGATAGTGTGGCGAGGATGACAACTATTGGCCCTAATGCTCCACACCGTTGTAAAAAATATATTGAATCAAAAAGAAAATAATTTTGGGCAAGCAGATATTGGACAGCAAGCCTGACGAGGGTCCGAAGGTCCGACGAAAACGATGAGTACCTGGCTAGATGATATTCTATAGCCGAAGGGCAGGGTGGTGAGGGATAGGAGAGTACAGGTATTTAACATCAATAGTAAGCCAACTGTATCCCTCCAGCCACCTAAAATTCCTCAAGCTACTAAAAACGTGTTTTGTATCTGTCAAGCTGTCTGACCAAGGGCTGCAGATGTTGATCCACCCAATCTCCCAGGCGTTCCCCCAGAGAACCAATCCCGGCCACAATTGGCCTGCCCGCCGGGGGAAAGCCTGGTTTATGAATTTTGGGAAGATGGTGAAAGATGGGTACAACCGGAAAAGGAACAGACAAGTATTGAGCTAATCTTGGGGAAGGGACACCAGTACTCTCACCAAACAAAAGTAAGGAAAAAGGTCTCCTTTGAAATTCCTCAGTGGTATCCATTGATAACTGGAGATATGTACTGTATCTGAGTCCTGATGTTGTCAACATCTGCAGCCCTTGGTCAGACGGCTACCTGGCTATATACGTGATACGAAACACGTTTTAAGTAGCTTGAGGGATTTTAGGTGGCTGCGGCTGAACACTAGATGGGATTTGAGTTGCATCACCTGATTTTTCCTTTTCCCTGTCTAGGTCTTAGGCCTTTGATTGACCAGATCATTTGTGTTCTTTTGTGTACCTCTATGGCTGTATGACATTTTGTATGCTGTTATTTATAGATACATACTCAGCTAATTTTTGTATATGTCATGTGATGTGTTTGCTTGTATCTTGCTCATATGCGTTATTTTGTTTTTAATTGCTTGTGGGGGAATTTATTCTTTTTCTTTCCTCTACATTTAGCTCTGCCTCCCTCCACTCCCCTGTGTTGAATGATAGAAGGTGTCATATGATCCACCTGTGTTGGGGGCGGGATTAAGACTTTATAATGGTTGTGCTTTTAACATGAACTTGTGCTATGATTAAAGACCTGTGAGTACAAAACATGTCAGCTTCCAGGCTGTACGGCTTTTACCTGTATCAATAAAGTTGGGACTTTATTCAACCTAGGATTTTGCGCGGAACTGCCTTCTTTCTGCTGTCTACATGGGTCAAGTCGCCTAGTTCCAGCACCATCCGAGTGTCTGAGTTGCAGCGGATTTCACCTACTTGCTCTCCACAGTACAGGCACAACTTTAGAGAGCACATTCTTGCTTTTTCTCTCTCTGATAGTCAGGCAGAGCCTAATTGCATGGGCTCCTCATCGGAAAGGCGAAGGAACATTTTGTGGCGTGGGAACCACTGGAGGCCCTAAACTAGTAGCAACAGAGGAGGATCATCGTTCCATCCGTCACTCTCTAAAGCAACAGTCCAGACATATATGGCCTGCTGCATAGCCTTATCTAAAGTTTTTGGAACAGCAAAGTTTACAAAGCCATCCTTCAGAGTATCTGCTGCAGCAAAAACAAGAACGTAAAGCTGGGTTATTCCACTGACAGTCAATGGTGGCTCCAGCTTTAAATGTTTTTGGGGGGAACGATGGTGGAGCCCATCTGGGTGATCAAAATCAATGTTTGTACGGCAAGCTATAGATATGTTTTGCCTAACTCATGTGATAAAATTAAAGCTAGATAATATTGGTGATAAAATTAACTAGTTCAGCAATGATAGGAAACAAATGCAAACATCACAAACTGAACTCATAGGCTTTTGAGCAGAGGAGATTGTCCAAATGATGGAGCTATTATTACAGAACAGTTACCTACAGATGCAGTTGGCTAGTTTGCTGGCATGCTTTAATCCTTAGATGCTAGCAAGCTGCTCCTGTGTGCACAGATCACAGATAAATCATTCCAGCCCCCAGCCTGTGCCTCGTGATTCTACAAGCAAGGAGTGGGGGAAAAGGCAGAAGGGAGAGGAACACTGTGATTCCTTATGATTCCTTATCATAGTAGCTAAACATGGCTGGAGACTAGAGTTCATATTTTACAGACACGGCCCCATATGCAATTCACTTTTTCTCCTACGAGATTATTTTTCATCTTCTCTTTGAAATAACTTTTCAGCACTTTGCAATTGAACACGTACCAAAAGTGAGTAAAAAAGTATTATTAAAATTATGTTGAGTCTTTTCTTGCTTGCTGGTGGTTTAAAGGGCATTTTATTCACTAGTTGTGAACATATCACCTGTGAGAAAACTCATCAGGAGATAAAGTTAATTGCATATGGGCTAAAACTTCCTGTCTTTAAAATACAAGCTCTAGTTTATTGGCTAATTCTCCCCTCCTTTTTTTGTCCTTAAGGGGACATGCCGCCGGAGGTGTCCGATCACTGTGGCCGGTTTTTTTTTCTAAGCCTCTATGAGGCTGTTTCTCCCTCCCTCCTCCCTCCCCTTCCCTCCTCCCCTCCGTGCAGAGACTTGAACAGGACGGCGATCCGTCCTGTTCCGCCTCTCATAGGCATCAGCCTATGAGAGGACGGCGATCCCGGCCAATCAGAGGCCGGGGATCGCCGATCTCGTACTGCACTGCCGGGGACCGCAGCACTGTACGGATGTAAACAAAGGGGATTTCTTTCCGCTTTCGTTTACAAACAGCCTGCTAGCCGCAACCAGTGGCTAGCAGGCTAATCACGGAACTTCGTTCCGTGAAGTGGCAGGGAAGATCGCGCATGCGCGCGGCAGTTCCCTGGAACACTGCAGCCCAAGGACTTGACGCCAATCGGCGTTAGGCAGTCCTGGGGCTGCCACCACGGCTACGCCCAAACACTGAACTCTAGCAGCCAGCATTCTAGACAAAAACATGGGAAGATGGCTTGTCAGATGCGATGACAGAACATGCTTGAATATTTTTCTAATTTTTTTCAGGATACTTTGGAGGGCATTTGGATGAATGCGGGCACTTTGGGGGGGGGGGGGTCCCAGCACAGATGGTGTAGTGTGAGGTGACAGACCAGGTACAGCGGAGAGGTGTTGGAATATCCCAGTCTCGCAGTTATACACTATATATGTGGGTTTTTTTTGCATGTGACGTGAAACATGGCTGATGTGGATTGGAGCAACTGACACAGTTTTAACCCTTGCTTTGGACTGTCTGTGGAAGATCCTAATAAGGGACGTGAGACTTTTCTGTACTATTAGCCTATGTCATGGCCGTTTTTAGGGCCGTGCGGTCCGTGCTGCCGCCCTGAGCGCTGTTTGGAGGGGGGTGCTGTAATGAAGGGGGGAGCCGGAGCCGTGGGGAGGGCAGCTCGACCTCTCCCTCCCTCTCCCCGGGCTGCCCTCCGTGCTCCTCCCTCCGATGCACAGTAAATAGCGCAGCAGGAAGCTCTGACCACAACTACTCACCTTCCTGCGTTCCACTCGCTGCTATCTCCTATCGGTATAGACGCTGAGTAATACACACGCTGCTTCCTGTTTAGCCGGAAGCAGCGTGTGTATCACTCAGCATCTATACCGATAGGAGATAGCAGCGAGTGGAACGCAGGAAGGTGAGTAGTTGTGGTCAGAGCTTCCTGCTGCGCTATTTACTGTGCATCGGAGGGGGGAGCACAGAGGGCGGCCCGGGGAGAGGTCGGGCTGCCCGCCCCGCGGCTCCGGCTCCCCCCCTCCATTATGAGGGGGAACTACCTAACTAACCCATACTGGGGGATGCTACCTAATCTAATCTATACTGGGGGACACCTACCTAATCTAACCTATACTGGGGGGGCAGCTACCTAATCTAACCTATACTGGGGGGAAGCTACCTATCTAACCTATACTGGGGGGGGGGGCAGCTACCTAATCTAACCTATACTGGGGGGCAGCTACCTATCTAACCTATACTGGGGGCAGCTACCTATCTAACCTATACTGGGGGCAGCTACCTATCTAACCTATACTGGGCGGCACCTACCTAATCTAACCTATACTGGGGGCACCTACCTAATCTAACCTATACTGGGGGGCAGCTACGTATCTAAACTATACTGGGAGCAGCTACCTAATCTAACCTATACTGGGGACACCTACTTAATCTAACCTATACTGGGGAGCAGCTACCTATCTAACCTATACTGGGGGGGGCACCTACCTAATCTAACCTATGCTGGCGGGCACCTACCTAATCTAACCTATGCTGTGGGGCACGTACCTAATCTAACCTATACTGGGAGGGGCACCTACCTATCTTTGGTTGTTACGATAAAAAATGTCAGTTAAATATATCATATAGGAGACATATTTGAGAAGTAAAATGAAGTTTATTGGGTTTACAGAAAGTGTGCAATAATTGTTTAAATAAAATTAGACAGGTGCATACATTTGGGCACCACAAAAAAGAAATTAAATCAATATTCAGTAGATCCTTCTTTTGCAGAAATCACAGCCTCTAAACACTTTCTGTAGGTTCCAATGAGAGTCTGGTTTCTGGTTGAAGGTATTTTGGACCATTCCTCTTTACAAAACATCTCTAGTTCATTCAGGTTTTGTAATGCTGGGGGGTCATACTTTTTTGACCACCCAGCGCAACAAGGCTAAGAGCTGGATAATGGAAGAGGCTCCACAGATGGACACAGGAGTAATGAACAAGGGAACAAGATTGCCCAGAGCAAATGCAGCTCTGGGCCGCCTACCAGACTAGATGCTATGTGATACAAAACACAACAGACGTAGTCGGTAACAGATTTGGGTCATTCACGTTAATTCAGATGTGTCGTATTGGAAGGATTAGGCAAATTCGTAGTCGAGAAGCAGGCAAAGGTCGGTACACAATGCAATATTACAATAGATGTTACCTCAATAATATTACTAGAATATTATGAATAAATTACAAGATATATAACTACAAAGTACAAGACTGACTAGAGTACATATATATTGTGCTGATGCACAATATATGAAATGTAGCTCTCAAATAACTCACTACTAGCTAAAGCACAAGTAATGATAATTAACAAGACAGACAACAGACAGACAGATGGAATGCTCAGCCAATCTAGTTGTTGTTTCAGAGACGGCGACATTCACACTAAGATAGACAAGACTAACAGGTAGGAGCGAACGGTACTTTTCCAGTAGCCGGGCGCATCCACTAGGTGGCGATAAAACTCCACCAGAATTACATCTTTCCCTACTATCCATGGAGGGGGAATAGTAATTATCGCCACCCAGTGGATGCGCCCAGCTAATGGAAAAGTACCTAGTGAACTAATGGCAACCACTGCTTTAGTTTGTCCTCAAGAACAAGGCTAGAAGGAATACTACCAGCCACCAACGTGGTGCTGGCAGAATCTAACTATCAGGATCAGAAGGACCTCACTGACCCCCGCAGGTCAGCAAACATCCAGCAGACATAACAATACAGAGCAATGCATTATACATTTACAATAACAACTTTCACAGCATAGACCCAACGACAACTGAAAGAACTGAACGCTATGACGGGCGGGGTAGGAAATGGGAGGCAGACTTGTATGCTGGCATCAGCCAATGGATGCAGGTATGAAAGAGCAAATGACAATGAGACTTATTGCGAATGCACAACCGAATGCAAGCAGATAAGCCAGAACTGTCCGTTTGCACCTCCACTGCAACAGACAGAACACGAACAGGAGGGATCCTTACAGGTTTGATGGCTTCCGAGCATGGACAGCTCTCTTTAACTCACACCACAGATTTTTAATTATATTCAGGTCTGGGTATTGGGATGGCCATTCCAGAACGTTGTACTTGTTCCTCTGCATGAATGACTTGGTGGATTTTGAGCAGTGTTTAGGATCGTTGTCTTGTTGAAAGATCCAGCCCTGGCGCAGCTTCAGGTTTGTCACTGATTGCTGGACATTGGTCTCCACAATCTGCTGATACTGAGTGGAATCCATGCGTCCTTCAACTTTGACAAGATTCCCAGTCCCTGCACTGGCCACACAGTCCAAATGTATGATGGAACCACCACCATATTTTCTGTAGGTAGCAGGTGTTTTTCTTGGAATACTGTGTTCTTTTTCCTCCATGCATAATGCCCCATGTTATGCCCAAATAACTCAATTTTAGTTTCATCAGTCCACAGCACCTTATTCCAAAATAAAGCTGGCTTGTCCAAATGTGCTTTAGCATACCTCAAGCGGCTCTGTTTGTGCTGTGGGGGCTTCTTCTGCATCACTCTCGCATACAGCATCTCCTTGTGTAAAGCGCGCCGAATGGTTGAACGATGCACAGTGACTCCATCTGTAGCAAGATGATGTTGTAGGTCTTTGGTGCTGGTCTGTGGGTTGATTCTGATTGTTCTCACCATTCATCACTTCTGTCTATTCAAGATTTTTCTTGGTCTGCCACTTTGAGCCTTAACTTGAACTCAGCCTGTGGTCTTCCATTTCCTCAATATGTTCCATAACTGTGGAAACAGACAGCTGAAATCTCTGAAACAGCTTTCTGTATCCTTCTCCTAAACCATGATGGTGAACAATCTTTGTCTTCAGGTCATTTGAGAGTTGTTTTGAGGCCACCATGTTCCTACTCTTCAGAGAAAATTAAAAGAGGATGGAAACATACAATTGACCCCCTTAAATACTCTTTCTCATAATTGGATTCACCTGTGTATGTAGGTCAGGGGTCGGTGTATGTAGCTCACTGAGCTTACCAAGCCAATTTGAGTTCCAAAAATTAGTTCTAAAGGTCTTGGAATCAATAAAATGACAAAAATTGACCAAATTTATGCACCTGCCTAATTTTATTTAAACAATTATTGCGCACTTTCTGTAAATCCAATAAACTTCATTTCACATTTTTTATCGTAACAACCAACGATTTATACAGGAAAATCATGACGATTAACAAGGTTGCCCAAACCTTCGCACCCCTCTGTATTTTACTTTTTTCCTATGTTGCTGGCACACTAAGTAGTAAAAATACGACAAATCTGTCAGTCTTTGGACTAGGCCATCTCCTCATGGGGAATTCTCAGAGTTTTCTTTATTTACAAAAGTACATACTGAAATGCAGTTGTTCAGTCCAACTTCCAAAATAGTGTGCATTTGAGTAAGGAAAGTGAGGAAACCGGGTGACATTTTTTCTAGATCCTTTGCAAGGGAGTGCTTTTTAAAGAATAAAGGGGGTATGGAGAATCCCCTGTGAGGAGATGGACTAGCCCAAAATCTGGTAGATCTGTCAGCATTTTACTACCTAATGTGGCAGTAACATGGGGAAAAAGTAATTTATAGTGTATTTTACTCTGGGAGCAATGCACATTTTAGATTTATGTATTGTACATTTCACAATTTCTCATAATAGTAGTCCTTTAAGCATTACACCAACATTGTTAATTACAAAATGATGATTAGTTCATGGTCATTGGCAGGATCAACTAACAGTTTGATGCCTGTACAGATCTCTGTAGCCAGCTGTGTTCAGTAAAATACTAATGGGTTGCACTGGACATTTCCAGCCAACCAGGGCCGGTTCTCTCATGAAGCAAGGTGAAACGTTTGCATCAGGAGAGGAGATTTCAGGGGCAGCATTTTTGTACTGTGTGTACCTTCCTGAGGAAGAATGGAATGGCTGAGGATGAGCAGTTTGTCACAGACTCACAGCCAGCCAGTGTACTATTGTTTTGAGCTGCATCATGTCATGCGAGAACATTAAATGAAGCTGAGTATATTCTCGGGTGCTGTGCGATCATTTCAAATCGGGGGGGTTGGGGCGCATCCTCACAAGCTTGCCTCAGGCAGCAAAAAATATAGAACCGGCCCTGCAGCCAACTGCTATTATATTCTCTCAAAGCAGGTGGTCACTTGCTCCTCCTAGCACACCACACACTGCTCTGCTGAGCATCATCTGGTAAATGCCAGAATAATAGCTAGATAATGATTTGTGCAGCTGACTGTTATACAATGAATGCTCACAGTTTAGGGATTTGGAAGCTCATGACTTGGTCCAGGACAATCACATTCTTTTATCCTCGGGCACCAACTTATTTGCTAAATAAATTATATCAATTTGTAAAAATCCTATGCCATTTTATCTCTTCACCTATGGGCACATTAACTAAAAGCTAATGCTAGGTACACACAATACAATTTTCTGGCAGATTTATCTGCCAGATCGACTACTTCCAAGTCATGTCCGATCTGAATTTTGATCGACTTTCCGATCGATTATTATAGAAGTTAAAGGAAAATTGATTGGAAAATCGATCGAAATTCAGATAGGACATGTTGGAAATAGTCAATCTGGCAGGTAAATCTGCCAGAAAATTGTATCGTGTGTACCTAGCATTAGCGTTTAACAATAGACCTATTAACTACCCTGCTGTACTTTACGTTTACAACGAAGATGGAAAAGACTACTTTTATATCTCCCACAGAAGCTGCCAAATGTCTGCGTTCTGGCTTGGGAATAAGCCTTCTTGTATCTACTAACACAAAAAAAAAGGGAGCATCCTTGTGATGCTTTTGCTACATCGGATAAGGGCAGAAGGGTTCCCTCAAGTCAAGAGTCCACCCCATGGGAAGACTAGAGGACTCTTTACTGGAAATCTGAACTACCAGCTTGTGTTTTTTGTGATTAACAGAGCAGCTGCTCTGACAAGTAATATAGGAGAGGTAAAAGAGTGCTTTCAGTCCCTTCAGGAACTACAGTACATTGTTTACAATTTTGAGCATCTCTTGTGGTAATGGATTCGGAGCCTTACAGTAGGGGGGAATAAAAGTACCACCATGCTGCTATGGTTACACTTTTTAATTGTATGTTATCTTAGCAATATCTTGTTTATTTGATTTGATTTGTTTAGTATTACCTTCTCAGAAAAAAAGGAAGTCATCGAGAGTTTTAGGTGTAAGATGGTTTGTGGGAAACAATGATGTGATCAGTTACCAGGCCCCTGGTAAAGGGGCCATTATGGCAAGGCTACTGGACTGCGCTCTCCACTTCCTATAAGTAATACAAAACTTCACATAGTGTAACTTTGTTACGAATGGTCGAAAACGCGTAGGGCGGAGCCACATCCAGCGCGTCTGACGTTACTATTGAAGGTAGCTACCAGGACCACGGAGACCAAAATCAGGCGCATGGATAGTAGCAGGAACGCCGCGGAGAGGAACGGGGAGTTGGGACGCCGCTCATCCACCTGTACAAATTTACAAGTAAAAATTTTATACATTAAAGAAAAGGTGAAGAATAGCAGCAGGTGCCTTGTGGGAAACTGATTTAAGCGATAGATCCACCTGATGTTTGAGGTGGCTACAATTTGGTGAGCGCAATCAAGGAAGGAGTGTGTGATCACGTGTGGTGCACTGTTCACCTAGTCACGGGTAGTGTGTGAATTCAGTATAACAGAGTTACGCTATGTGAAGGTTTGTATTACTTATATGAAGTGGAGAGTGCAGTCCAGTAGCCTTGCCATAATCTCCTGTCTGGAAAAGTGAGACAGCGATCCCACTGCACTGTGCTTAAGTTCTCTTTGGACAGTTAATATTTGGTGGACATTGTATATGTGAATTATTGTTGACAGCGCAGCCTTGTCGATAAGTATAATGGTAAAGGGACCAGAACATTGTTTTACACCAGTTCTTAGATCTATGCAAAACAAGTCTGGGAATGTCATAGAGTGTATGTTTATTTGGATGTACCCTACATTTGACCCCAAGAGAGTATAAAAGTTATGTCATTGCTCCCCACGGATATCCCTGCATACAGTGTTTAATATTTGACGTGGTGGAGCACTGCTGGGACACACACTGCTACATACCATCTGAATGGATCGATGTGCAATACTTGTGGTACTGGCTTGAGCCTTTATGGCCTCTCTGAATGTTGTCACATGGAATGTAAGAGGTCTCTGGGTGCCCAAAAAGCATAGCAGGTGCTATGCTTATGTTGTATGCCCGGAGGATCCTACACAAGTGAATAGGGGTAAGTGAGTGGCGGCAAAGAATGAACATGATGTACAGTTAGGTCCATAGATCTTTGGACAGAGACAACTTTTTTTCTAATTTTGATTCTGTATAATACCACAATAAAGTTTAAGTGAAACAACTCAGAGATAAAGTGCAGATTTTCAGCTTTAATTGAGTGGTGTGAACAAAACAATTGCATAAAAATGAGAGGAGACTAAATCATTTTTTAACACAATCCCTTTATTTAAGGAGCTCGAAAGTAATTGAACAATTGACTCAAAGGCTATTTCATGGGCAGGTGTGGGCAATTATAATTAAGTAGCTAAAAGGCCTGGAGTTGGTTTGAGGTGTGGTGCGTGCATATGGAAGATTTTGCTGTGAACAGACAACACATGGTCTAAGGAGCTCTCCATGCAGGTGAAAGAAGCCATCCTTAAAGGACACCCGAAGCAAAAATAAACGTATGAAATATGATTGTATCTATCTTCCTTCTCCTAAAAATGACTTTTTAAGATATTCCACAGTTTTGTTTTATGTTTAAATCTACTTTTTAATTGTTAAGCTGTTTAATTGTTTTTGCTCAATGACACATTCATTGAAGTATGCCAGAGCTAAAAATCTATGAACTATTAATCCTTTTTATCTCTTTCCTGCTCTCAGAAGCCATTTTCTGCTAGGAACGTGTTTTATAGTTGGAATTTCTTATCAGTGAGGGTCACATTGAAAGTCACTTCCTGTCTGAGTCAGGACTGAGTCAGCCACTTACATACCTGATATTTAACTCTTTCAGGCAGAGAAAGAAAAAAAGGAACACAGCATAGTTATTAGTGTGCTTGGCACTGTACATACCCATGTCTATCTCATCATGTCACACGACTATCCAAAATCAGAAAGAACAAACAAGGCAGGCACGCAATAGTTAAAACTTTGCACCAACTTTACTATTATATTTCAAATGACACAGTTCCACAAACTGCAATTGTAGTATCTTGAAAACCCAACGTCAGCAACATCCAAAAGCACTTTTCAAGCGTACTTGGTTGCAGCAGAAAGCAGCATAGCTTAGCACAGAAGCAAGACAGCACGGAGCGAGTTAGCAGTGCAAGCTGACCATACTTGTGTGTCTGTGATGGTTTAAAGATGGCAACAGATGATGCTGGGCTGATGACATGTGCAGCATTACTGGTGGGGGGGGGGGGGGGGAGGACTCATTGCCCACTGTGCCTTACAGCAGTTTTGCCCCATTCAAATGGCCTCATCAGAGGGTCGCTGGTGGTCAGGGCTCCCCATCTGGTAACCAATTGCCACAGGATGCTCGTTGGCTTCTAGTGTGAACAAGTGAACTATGTAATGCAAAAAGACCTGGACGTCCAAGGAAGACAACAATGGTGAATGATCACATAATCATTTCCATGGTGAAGAGAAACTCTTTCACAACAGCCAGCTAAGTGAACAACACTCTCCATTCCATAAAGAGAAGACTGCATGAAAGTCAATGTAGAGGGTGCACTGCAAGGTGCATGCCACTCAAATGCCTCAAGAATAGAAAGGCTAGATTGGACTTTGCTAAAGAACATCTAAAAAAGCCAGCACATTTCTGGGCACAGGTATGGTTTCCGTGTCCAAAATTCTTTAGATGGAACCAAGATCAACCTCTGCCAGAATGATGGCAAGAAAAAAGCATGGAGAAGGTGAGGCACAGCTCATTATCCAAAGCATATCACATCATCTGTAAAACACTGTGGAGGCAATGTGATGGCTTAGATATGCATGTCCTGTGATGATGTGACACAGAACAGAGGCGGCCAAATTAATTCTTAGTTGTTTAGTGATATACTCTATGCTGAAATCCAGAGAAATGCAGTTAAATTGATTGGGCAACGTTTCATGATACAGATCGACAATGAACTACAACATACAGCCAAAGCAATTTAGAAGTTTATTAAAGCAAAGAAGTGCCAAACCTATACCTGTCTACCTATACTGGGAACACCTATACCTGGCTTCTTATACTGGGGGCACCTATACCTGGCTTGCCTACACTGGAGGCACCTATACCTGGCTTCCTATACTGGGAACACCTATACCTGGCTTCCTATACTGGGAGCACCTATACCTGATTACCTATACTGGGGGCACATACACCTGGCTACCTATACAGAGTGCACCTATACCTTGCTTCCTATACTGGGGGCAACTATACCTGGCTTCCTATTCTGGGGGCATTTATACCTGGATTCCTATAAAGGGGGCACATATTCCTGGTTATATATTCAGGGAACACCCATACCTGGCTTCCTATACTGGGGGCACCTATACCTGGCTTCTTATACTGGGGGCACCTATACCTGGCTTGCCTACACTGGAGGCACCTATACCTGGCTTCCTATACTGGTAGCACCTATACCTGGCTTCCTATACTGGGAGCACCTATACCTGATTACCTATTCTGGGGGCACATATACCTGGCTACCTATATTGAGTGCACCTATACCTTGCTGCCTATACTGGGGGCACCTATACCTGGCTTCCTATACTGGGGGAACATATATCTGTCTACTTATGCTGGGGACACCTATACCTGGCTTCCTATTCTGGGTGCACCTATACCTGTTGACCTATACTGGGAGCACCTATACCTGCTACCTATACTGGGGGCACCTATCCCTGGCTTCCTATACTGGGGGCATTTATACCTGGCTTCCTATACAGTGGGCACCAATACCTGGCTACCTATACAGGGGACACCCATACCTGGCTAATTATACTGGGGTCACCTATACCTGGCATTTTATACTGGGGCACCTATACCTGGCTACCTATACTGGAGTCACCTATACTTAGATTCCTATACTGGGGGAACCTATACCTGCCTATCTATACTGGGGCACCTACAGTATATCTGTCTACTTAAACTGGGCTGGGGGCACCTATACCTGTCTACCTGTACTGGGGGCACCTATACCTGGCTACCTACCTACTTATACTGAGGGCATTTTTTGGGGACCGCACCGTGGCTATAACATGGAGTCAAAATTGTTAAGGGCTGTGCGATCATTCCAAATTGGGGTAAGGGGGTGCGTCCTGCCAAGTTTGTTTCAGGCAACAAAAAGTCTAGAACCGGTTCTGACGGGGGCTTATGCATAAAGTCTATCAATCGTGGGCCGAAATGGGTTTTTCACAACTGTAGGGAGTTTTGGACAAATACTACCATTTCAAACAATGAAATCCAAATATAGCATCCCTGATGCACATATTTTTTATTACAATCTGTAACGATCGGTGGGCGCAGAGAGTATCTGATTACCGGTGATCTGCAGTATCACCGGAAATACAGATATATACCAGATTATAAGTGAACTGCAGTCTCACTGATAATCCGATATACAAACTAACCTCTGATCACCCGAGTAGAGTGTAGTGTTTGGTGTAACTGTAACACTAAGAGGACAAGGCCTCAATGCAGTAAGGAGTACTGCACAGATTCCTTCCGCAGACCTGAGCTCTCCAAGACGGGAGGAGTCAGACTGATAGTAGGAAGGAATATCTGAAAGTGACCCTCAGGAGGAAGGTTCGCTAACAGAGCGAGGAACCGCCTCTAACAGTAAGGTCGGTTCTCGAGGTCGGACAAGCCAGGTCGTACACACACGGACAGATAAAGTACAGGATCGGGAGGCAAAGGCAGAGTCAAAGTACAGGCAGGGTTCAGCAACGGGGTATCAGAAATATCGGGGTACAAAATCAGGAGGCAGAAGCAGAGTCAAGGAACGAGCCGGGGTTCGGCAACAGAGTATCAGAAATATCGAGGTGCAAGATCAGAGTTCAGGAGGATAGTCGAGGCAGGCAAAAGTCATAACATATAATCACAATCAAACTAGTACTTTAGCTATCAAATATCTAGCTAAGTGTAGGATTACAGCTCCAGCTGGTCCCGGCACACTTCAGGATCTGACTACGGATCTGGGTGCTCCCACGTATGTGATCGCACGCCAGACAAAGAGCAAGTGAACAACCAGCAGTATATATACTCTAGGACCTTTCCAGGACCTCCCTAATTGCTGGTCCAATGGGAGCAGTGGAATTTGTCAGCTGACCCAGCTGGTCAGCCGACACCCTTCTAACTGCTATTTAAACTCTGCCTCTGTGCTCGCGCGCGTGTAAGTCTGAATCTTGGTGGACTATCAGTCCCAGCCACACCAGTACTGTTTTGCAATGTATCTAATGCGGGGGTCGCCTCTGATGTGGATTCCGCCGTTACCAATGCGGATTCCGCCGCACTGCCCATGCGGCATGCGGCGTTTTTTCCGCGTTGTGACGCCATGCTGGACGCGGAAACAGCCGCCTCACCTCGAGAGACGGCGGCTTTTCCGCGTTTCCTCACAGTACCCCCCTCCCGAGGAGTGGACTCCGGACAACTCCCACCAGGCTTCTCGGGATGTACAGCATGAAATTCCTTCACTAACTCGTCCGCATGCATGCGGTTCCTAGGTACCCATTGCCTCTCCTCAATCCCGTACCCCTTCCAATGTACGAGGTACTGTACCGAGTTCTGTACAGTACGTGAATCTATGATCTTCTCCACTTCGTACTCGGGTTGGGCATCCACCAACACGGGAGGAGGAGGAGTAGGACCTACCTGGACTGCTGGTTTAAGAAGGGACACGTGGAAGGACCTCACCCCCCGCATGCTGGTGGGAAGGTCAATGGAATAAGTAACATTATTAATCTTCTTGGTCACGGAAAATGGGCCCACAAACCTGGGACCCAGTTTGGCAGATGGCTGCTTCAGGGTCAAGTGACGTGTGGACACCCAGACTAGATCCCCTGGCCGAAACTTCCATTCCACGGACCGTCTCTTATCTGCTTGACCCTTCTGACTCTGGAACGCCTTCTGTAAATTCCCCTTAACAATTCCCCAATTGTCCCTGAGTGATCTCTGCCAATTTTCCAGTGCTGGAAATGGAGACGAGACAACTGGAAAAGGGGAAAATTTGGGTGACCTCCCTGTTACAATCTGAAATGGGGAAAACCCAGACGAGGAATTCTTTAAATTATTTTGAGCGAATTCCGCGAAGGGCAAAAATTTCACCCAGTCACTCTGCGCCTCAGAAACGTAGCATCTCAGAAATTGCTCCAGGGATTGGTTAATGCGTTCTGTCTGCCCATTGGTCTGTGGGTGGTAGCCTGACGAGAAAGACAATTTCATGCCCATTTGGTGGCAAAATGCCCTCCAGAATCCAGACACAAACTGGACTCCCCTATCAGACACGATGTCTTCCGGAATGCCATGCAGCCGGAAGATGTGAATGATAAACAATTCAGCCAGTTCTTGAGCCGAGGGGAGTCCTTTCAGGGGCACAAAATGGGCCATTTTGCTAAACCGATCGACTACCACCCAAATGACCGACATGCCTTCAGACCTGGGCAATTCCCCCACAAAATCCATGGACAAGTGGGTCCATGGCTCACTCGGGGTGGGCAAAGGCTGCAACCTTCCTACAGATGCCAGCCGGGAGGGCTTACTCCGGGCGCACACCGCACACTCCCTAACATACTCCTTGCAATCTGTTGCCAAGGAAGGCCACCAAGCACACCTGGCAATCAGATCCTGCGTTCTGGCAGCTCCAGGATGACCAGCATTCTTATGGGCGTGAAAGAGTTGCAGAACCTGTAACCGGAATGGTAGTGGTATGAACAAGACCCCTCCGGGTTTCCCTTCAGGAACCTCCTGCTGAAAGGGACCCAAGATCTCTGTCCACTCTTCCCAAGACTCCGTGGCGGCTAACACCAGTTTCTGCGGAATGATGGATTCAGGAGTGTGAGGCTGTGCTGTCTCAGGTTCGAAACACCTGGAGAGGGCATCTGCCTTGATGTTTTTGCTACCTGGAGTGTATGTGATTATAAACCTGAATCTCGTAAAAAACAAGGACCACCGGGCCTGACGAGGACTAAGCCTCTTAGCCCCCTCGATGTACTCCAAGTTCTTGTGGTCGGTGTAAACAGTGATCGTGTGCTCTGCCCCCTCCAGCCAGTGGCGCCACTCCTCAAATGCCAATTTAATGGCCAGGAGCTCTCTGTTGCCTATATCGTAGTTTCTCTCTGCCGGAGAGAACCTACGGGAAAAGTACGCACAGGGGTGTAGTCTTCCCTGTAACCCTGATCGCTGAGACAGCACAGCCCCTACCCCGACCTCCGAGGCATCGACCTCAACAATGAACGGATAAGCGGTGTCGACATGTCTCAGGATTGGTGCGGAACAAAACAATTTTTTCAGACTAGAAAATGCATTCTGAGCCTCCGGAGACCAGTGGGTAGTATCTGCCCCCTTTTTTGTGAGACTGGTAAGGGGTGCAATGATCGTGGAGTACCCTTTTATAAACCTCCTATAATAATTTGCAAAACCCAGGAATCTCTGGAGGGCTTTCAGACCCACAGGTTGCGGCCATTCTAGGACAGCTGTGACTTTAGCAGGGTCCATTGACAGACCTGAGGTAGAAATCACATACCCAAGAAACGTGACGGATGTCACCTCAAAAATACACTTTTCTAACTTGGCGTAGAGTCTATTCTGTCTTAATTTGTTTAGGACAAATTTCACATGGACCCTGTGTTCAAGGAGGTTATTGGAATAAATTAATATATCATCGAGGTATACCAGTACGAATTTACCCAATACCTCCCGGAATACCTCATTGATTAGTTCCTGGAAGACGGCGGGCGCATTGCACAACCCGAAGGGCATCACTAAGTATTCGTAATGCCCGTCGGGTGTGTTAAAGGCCGTCTTCCATTCATCGCCCCTTCTAATGCGGATTAGGTTGTATGCCCCCCTCAGATCTAACTTAGAAAAGATCTTTGCAGTAGTGACCTGCGTGAATAAGTCGTCTATCAATGGTAACGGATAGCGATTCTTTACCGTGATTTTATTGAGACCTCGGTAGTCGATACAAGGTCGAAGACCCCCGTCTTTTTTCTTAACGAAAAAGAAACCGGCCCCAGCAGGTGACCGAGAGGGCCGAATAAACCCCTTGGCCAGGTTGTCACGAATGTACTCCTGCATGGCCAACTTCTCGGGACCGGACAAGTTATACAGGTGACCCCTAGGGGGCATACAACCAGCACGGAGATCAATGGGGCAATCGAACGGGCGATGAGGAGGTAATTGATCAGCAGACTTGGGACAAAAGACATCAGAAAAATCGGAATACACCTCGGGAACACCCTCCACATACACCTTGGTCTGACCCAATGTCACCTTTCCTAGACACTGTTGGTGACAACGATCAGACCATCTGGTTACCTGACCCGTGGCCCAGTCGATTTGTGGAGAGTGGGCCTGTAACCAAGGCATACCTAAGATAATAGTGGAGGTTGACATGTTCAAAACGAAAAACTGTAACTGTTCCCCATGCAATACCCCTATCGTGACCCTCACCTGCGGAGTCTGAGACAGGGGACGATCCCGTTGCAGCGGGGAATCGTCTACTGCCGTGACCTGAATGGGGGGACTTACTGGAGTGAGAGGAATACCCAACTCCCGAGCAAATTCAAGGTTCATAAAATTGGCCGCTGAGCCAGAGTCAATAAAAGCTTCAGTGTCCACAGACTTATCCTCCCACGTAATAGTACAGGGGAGAAGTAACTTCTTCTCTTTTTGGGGTGAGAATGAAGTGCCTAGGGTGTCACCCCCCACTACTCCTAGGCAGACCCGTTTCCCGACTTGTTAGGGCAGTTTCGCACCCTGTGCCCTGCTTCTGCACAATACAGGCACAGTTGTTCTGTTATTCTCCGCCTACGTTCCACCTGGGTCAATCTTGATCGACCAATTTGCATGGGTTCGGGTGGTGGTGAGGCTGGAGAGGGTGACACCGGTGGAGATGCCGTTACTGCGGGCGTACCAGAAGGTGCCACATACGAAGTCACCCTGACCCGGTGACTGCCCCTAGTCTGCCTCTGATGGCGTAGTCGACGATCGACTCTGATGGCCGATGATATGGCCTCATCGACTGTTGCGGGCTCGGGTAAGGTTAGCATCAAATCAGAGACCTCCTCCGACAACCCAGATAGAAAATAATCCATCAGAGCAAAATTGTCGAATCTGGCGGTAACAGACCACCTACGAAATTCTGCTGCGTAATCCTCGACCGACCCTCTGCCTTGCCGCAAAAGTTTGAGCTTTCGCTCTGAAGTTGCCGCAAGGTCAGGGTCGTCGTATATTACGGCCATAGCCTTAAAAAATTCCTCGACTGAGGTCAGAGCTAAACTAGTGGGGGACAGGTTGTATGCCCAGGACTGGGAATCACCAGTTAACAGTGTTTTAATGAAAATGACCCGTTGGGTCTCAGTCCCCGAGGATCGGGGTCTTAACTCGAAGTATGACAACACTCTACTCTTGAAATTCCGGAAGTCAGACTTGTGGCCGGAAAATTTATCAGGTACAGGCATACGTATGTCATCACTAGGAGGGGATCGCACTGAATCAACTGACGTCTGGAGGGTTTGCACAGAGCCTGAAAGGGCATCAATCAAAGCTTTGTGCTGGCCCAGTGCTTGATGAAGGTTATCCACCGAAGTGGCAAGCATACCCAGACGACCAGTGTTTGCGTCCATTTTGTTTTTTGGTCTGGCGTTCTGTAACGATCGGTGGGCGCAGAGAGTATCTGATTACCGGTGATCTGCAGTATCACCGGAAATACAGATATATACCAGATTATAAGTGAACTGCAGTCTCACTGATAATCCGATATACAAACTAACCTCTGATCACCCGAGTAGAGTGTAGTGTTTGGTGTAACTGTAACACTAAGAGGACAAGGCCTCAATGCAGTAAGGAGTACTGCACAGATTCCTTCCGCAGACCTGAGCTCTCCAAGACGGGAGGAGTCAGACTGATAGTAGGAAGGAATATCTGAAAGTGACCCTCAGGAGGAAGGTTCGCTAACAGAGCGAGGAACCGCCTCTAACAGTAAGGTCGGTTCTCGAGGTCGGACAAGCCAGGTCGTACACACACGGACAGATAAAGTACAGGATCGGGAGGCAAAGGCAGAGTCAAAGTACAGGCAGGGTTCAGCAACGGGGTATCAGAAATATCGGGGTACAAAATCAGGAGGCAGAAGCAGAGTCAAGGAACGAGCCGGGGTTCGGCAACAGAGTATCAGAAATATCGAGGTGCAAGATCAGAGTTCAGGAGGATAGTCGAGGCAGGCAAAAGTCATAACATATAATCACAATCAAACTAGTACTTTAGCTATCAAATATCTAGCTAAGTGTAGGATTACAGCTCCAGCTGGTCCCGGCACACTTCAGGATCTGACTACGGATCTGGGTGCTCCCACGTATGTGATCGCACGCCAGACAAAGAGCAAGTGAACAACCAGCAGTATATATACTCTAGGACCTTTCCAGGACCTCCCTAATTGCTGGTCCAATGGGAGCAGTGGAATTTGTCAGCTGACCCAGCTGGTCAGCCGACACCCTTCTAACTGCTATTTAAACTCTGCCTCTGTGCTCGCGCGCGTGTAAGTCTGAATCTTGGTGGACTATCAGTCCCAGCCACACCAGTACTGTTTTGCAATGTATCTAATGCGGGGGTCGCCTCTGATGTGGATTCCGCCGTTACCAATGCGGATTCCGCCGCACTGCCCATGCGGCATGCGGCGTTTTTTCCGCGTTGTGACGCCATGCTGGACGCGGAAACAGCCGCCTCACCTCGAGAGACGGCGGCTTTTCCGCGTTTCCTCACACAATCAAGTGCAAAGCTATGCAACAGCGATTGTGGGGCAGGTGGTAAATTTACATTCAATTCTTTGAGGATCTATTGACTAATCCTGGGGGCCATAAAATCCTGTCATGGCTGTATTTTTAGTCTGAGACTCCCTGAAGACCAGTAGGAAGCATACTGTTCATTTGTGTAAGTGGACAGCCCAGCTATCAATTACAGTGGAGGCATTTGAGAAGATGATGAGGGAGGGACGGATGGTGATCAGAAAGGCAATATGGAGCAAAAATTGAAGAGAAATGACTGAGAGTAATTCACATGACTTACGTTATATCCCTCTTAAAGGCCCATGTAGGCATGGGGAGGCTTCAACGGCAGAGGGTATGCAGGAATGAGTGAAATGTAAAGACCCCAGCCCTGACTTGAATAGCAATCGATGGTGGGCAAGGCCAGATATATAGTTAGTCTGGAAGCAGGCACTAGAGCGTATGAAGGGCACTACAGGTATTGAATAACAAGTAGAAATGCTGTTTTGCTTATTTCATTCTTCAGATCTACAGGACAATAAGAATGCCCCTTCTGTGTCTAAATTTGATCATTTATTTTTGTTAGCCACCCAAAAAGCAATCATGAAACCGTGAATTTCCCCTGATAGAGCTTCATTATCTTTGGTATTAGAGCTTAAGGAATCATATCATGCAAATGGAAGAGTTGAACACAGATATACATAAGTTTTGTATCAATAAATTCTTTAAACCCTGGAGGAGAAATAAATGTTTTGATGAGTGCAGGGATGTGGTGTGGAGACCTGGGGTTGGAGGTTGGGAAAATGGGGTAATAGGATGGAATTCATGTTCATTTTTCTTTTTTAAAGAGATATAACTTAACAAGTAATAAGTACCTGGAAGGTACAGAACAGATGTATAACTTTTTATATGTTGACATCTTTATTATGGTTGTATTAAGAAAAGAATATGATGCTGCTGAATGTAAATGTACATATAAAAAAATAAGCCTATTCTGTATATGAGAAAAAAACATATTGTGGTGGTCTCAGCACATATGTATTCTGTATTTATAACCACCAATGTAATTTACAAATAACCCTTTAAAGAGACACTGAAGCGGAAAAAAATTATGATATTATGATTTGTATGTGTAGTACAGCTAAGAAATAAAACATTAAGATCAGATACATCAGTCTAATTGTTTCCAGTACAGGAAGAGTTGAGAAACTCCAGTTGTTATCTCTATGCAAACAAGCCATTAAGCTCTCCGACTAAGTTAGTCATGGAGAGGGCTGTTATCTGACTTTTATTATCTCAACTGTTCCTGGACTATTTACTTTTCCTTTGCTAGAGGAGAGGTCATTACTTCACAGACTGCTCTGAAAGAATCATTTTGAATGCTGAGTGTTGTGTAATCTGCACATATTATAGAATAATGCAATGTTAGAAAAAACACTATATACCTGAAAATAAAAGTATGAGAATATTTTCTTTGCTGCTAATCTTCTAGTAATTATTCATAGTACACAACCAATTCATTATATCATATATTTTTTTTTCGCTTCAGTGTCTCTTCAAGTTGTGATCTTTTTAAGATGCTAATAAGTGTTTTTTTGCTTTCTATCTTTTATACACGTTTAGCTGTACTATATATGTATGCCTCCCCCTGTGCCAAACTAGTGCCACTCTTCATATAATTATGTATGTTATATTAACCCAACTAAAGCATTGATTATATTTCTGCCATGTCTTCAATAAGCAGTCAGATGTCCTGAATCATAATAATGCTTTCCTTGTCTTCCGCACTTAATTTTGATGTTGCAATGTGGTCCCTGATCTTCAGAGCCTTCAGGCCAATTTATAACAGAGTGGATTTGTCTGAAGGGCTGACACAGAGGGAAAGACTCACTAAATAGTAAAGAAAAAACCTTTTCTGTTGCCATTACAGATAGTTACATACAATCAGAGAAGGTTGTTCTTTTGGAAATTATTTTCTAGATGTGCAACCCCGCCCCCACCCCACGCACATATACAGTCACACATACACAGGCCAAAGTTACTCTGTCCAGTCTTCTCTGTCCAGTAGGCATATTGCTCAACCAGACCTCCCAAATGGTTAATCATATCCGTACTATTCGGATCCGCAATTGTTTCCATTTGCAGCAGTCCTACTGTAGACCAGGCAGACTGTTGGCCAGGCTTTATAAACACTGAGCAATGGAGATCTTTGGATGAGGATTCAGTAGCCTTGTAACCGGGGTGTGAGGGGGAGGCTGCACTGGGGTGTCACCATGGAAGGGGTGACACCCAGGCAGAAAACGTAGGCTCAATATATACAGAAGGTATGGGCTATCACCCAGATAGGCACATCTCACCCATATATAGCATATCAACAATCAAAAACAAGGTATGGGGAGCTCAGAGCTGGTACAAATACAGGGTGGGTGTAAGGATCGGTGTCAGCACACATCTGATTGGTGTCAGCACACAGAATCTGATTATTGGTGATCTGCAGTATCGCCAATAATACAGATGTCACCTGATTATTGATGATCTGCAGAATCACCAACAATACAAGTGTGACTAACCTCCGGACACCTAACACAGTAAATAACAATAACGACAGCAATAATACACAATATCGTGGAAATATCCACCACACAGCAATTCCTCAGAGGTGTGGTTACCTCTGAATGAGAACCCCGTGTGTGAGATCCTCAGGCCAGGAAAAGAGAGGAATCTCGGCCCCTGGCAGTAATCGTCAGCTGGGGCAGGCGTCTCGGAGAGGCAAGCTTCAGAGATAACCCTACAGTGGGAGACGTTCCACTGATGGAAGAAAGATCAGACAAGCAGAGGTTCGGCAACAGAGAAGGCGGCAGCAGTACAGAAACAGAAGGCTGATTCAGAGTCGGTAAACAGGCAGGGTCGGCAACTTGAATCAGATAGGCAAAAGTACAAGAGCGATTAGAGTAAAGGGAAGTCAGGGATAGCCAGAGTCGAAACACAGGTAAATATACAAATACAATCCTAATCTAAGGTGTGACGTCCTTGGTATCAACACCTGGGAAACTGGACTAAGGTCTGAGCGCTAACACAATATGTATTCACGACAGCAGACAAGGAGCAACTGACATCCAGCTCCTTATATGCTGAGAGTCACTCAGCCAGCCCGCCCAGAAACCCAACCAATCCGGAGACCTCCTGAGGTCAGCTGACTGGAGAGTCAGCTGACCTTCCTACGTAGGAGGTAAAAGTCCTGCCGCCTCGCGCGCGCATGCATGACCCTCTGCCTCTGAGTACCAGAGAGGCCAGGCCCCAGGTCAGCGCACAAACGCGCACTGAAGTCCGCCGGCTGGGTTGCGGGACCCGCTGCCATGTCGCCAGCCGCGGCGGCGGAGTCCCCCCTGCTCTGTGCCAGCGGCTCCGCATGTGTGGCGGAAACCGCCGGCTGGGAAGCGGAGACCACCGCCATGCTGCCCAGCGCGGCGGCGGTGTCTCCGCTAACCCTCACAATAACCCTTCCCCCCCCCTTGAGGAGTGGACTCCGGACACTTCCTACATGGCTTCTCAGGATGTAACTGATGAAACCTCTTTTTTAATCTCTCAGCATGCATGCGACCCTCTGGTACCCAGGATCTGTCCTCCACACCATACCCCTTCCAATGGACCAGATACTGCACAGAATTCCGCACCAGCCGGGAATCCAAAATTTCCCCAACCTCGTACTCTGTCTGGCCCTCTACTACCACTGGGGAGTGGGGAGAGCGATCCACATACACTGCTGGCTTCAACAAAGAAACATGGAATGATCTCCCACTTCTCATGCTGGCTGGGAGATCAATCACATAAGAGACCTCATTGATCTTTTTGGCCACCAGATAAGGCCCTATGAACCTGGGCCCCAACTTGGTGGACGGTTGTCTGAGTGCCAAATGTCTCGTTGACACCCACACCATGTCTCCAGGAGAAAAGTGCCACTCAACAGACCGTCTCTTGTCGGCCTGTTTCTTTTGATTCCGGAAGGCTACTCCCAAATTTTTCTTCACTTGTCCCCAAAGTTCCTTCAAAACCTTCTGCCAATCCTCCAGGGCGGGGAAGGGAGAGGAACACACCGGCAATGGGGAAAATTTAGGAGACCTTCCTGACACATCCTGAAAAGGGGACAAGCCTGTTGAAGCGCTTCTCAGGTTGTTGTGTGCAAACTCTGCAAAAGGCAAAAACTTAACCCATTCAGTTTGCGCATCTGCCACATAGCATCTAAGGAATTGTTCCAGTGCCTGATTAACCCTTTCGATCTGCCCGTTGGTCTGTGGGTGATACTCAGACGAAAAGGACAGGTTCATACCCAAACTACGGCAAAAGGCCCTCCAAAACTTCGATACAAATTGGACTCCTCTATCAGACACCACATCATCCGGAATCCCATGCAACCGGAAAATGTGTAGTACGAAGAGATCGGCCAACTCTTGAGCTTAAGGAAATCCTTTAAGAGGAACAAAATGGGCCATCTTGCTGAACCTGTCCACGATCACCCATATCACAGTCATACCCTCGGACTTGGGGAGCTCGCCAATAAAGTCCATGGATAGATGGTGTTTTGCCTCACAGGAAGGGTTTTTAAACCATCTAACTTCGCTCACCACCGTAGTGGGTAAAATGAATTGCAGCAAAACATGAGGAAAAATTCAATAATAATATTTATTGAGCTACAATCCTGTTATAATAATTATCTAGGCTTGCAGAATCATAGTTACATTGTATTTGAGTAATTAGTGAACATCAATATTATTTCTTACGAAGTATTGCAGCATCACCCAGAGAAGATCGGGGGACCTCAGCGACCTCGGAGGGGAAATACTTGGCTACACCAACAGACGGCATGTCTGCTTGTCCTTCGAAAGCCCCCAACTCTAAAGCATTTTCCCTTCTTTATATAGACAGAATTCAATGTCTGCGCAGGCGCAGAACATGTTTCATCCATGCACCTGTGCAGATAAGGGTGCGTGACCGCCATGTGCTTGTTTCATTGCGCCTGTGCAGACAAGGCACATGACTGCGTGATCACAACGTGCTTTAGAGGTGTCACAGAACACGTGCTTATGTGAGAACTTTGCACAATATCTCATATTTTGAGATACCGTATATACTCGCATACAAGCCGAATTTTTGACCCCCAAAAAGGGGGCCAAAAGTTGGGGGTTCGGCTTGTATGCGAGTCATGGTGGTCCGCGGGTCCCCCCCTCTGCTGGTCCGCGGGTCCCCCGCTCCCCCCATGGCCGCCGCCGCTGCTATTACCTGTCCGCATCTTCTATTTCAGTCTCCGTGCTTGTAAACATTCAGAGCAGCGCGCCCGGCGCTGCTACTGTGACGAGGCAGGAAAGAGCGTCCTGTTACTATGGGAACCGCTCTTTCCTGGCTCGCCGCTCATCACAGTAGCAGCGCCGGGCGCGCTGCTCTGAATGTTTACAAGAACGGAGACTGAAATAGAAGATGCAGCCAGGTAATAGCGGCGGCGGCCATGGGGAGCGGGGACTGTACTGGCTAAACTGGGGCACTTAACTAGCTTTACTGAGCGCTATACTAGCTAAACTGGGGCGCTATACTAGCTATACTGAGCGCTATACTGAGCGGTATACTGAGCACTATACTAGCTAAACTGGGGCACTATACTAGCTAAACTGGGGCACTATACTAGCTATACTGAGCACTATACTAGCTATACTGAGCACTATACTAGCTAAACTGGGGCACTATACTAGCTATACTGAGCACTATACTAGCTAAACTGGGGCACTATACTAGCTATACTGAGCACTATACTAGCTATACTGGGGCACTATACTAGCTATACTGAGCACTATACTAGCTATACTGGGGCACTATACTAGCTATACTGAGCACTATACTAGCTATACTGGGGCACTTTACTAGCTATACTGAGCACTATACTAGCTATACTGAGCACTATACTAGCTAAACTGGGGCACTATACTAGCTATACTGAGCACTATACTAGCTATACTGAGCACTATACTAGCTATACTGAGCACTATACTAGCTATACTGAGCACTATACTGAGCACTATACTAGCTAAACTGGGGCACTTTGCTAGCTATACTGAGCACTATACTAGCTGTACTTGGCACTATACTAGCTAAACTGGGGCACTTTACTAGCTATACTGAGCACTATACTAGCTATACTGAGCACTATACTAGCTATACTGAGCACTATACTAGCTATACTGGGCACTATACTAGCTATACTGGGGCACTACCTACCCATACTGGACACTTTACTAGCTATACTGGGACACACTCGGGGAATAAGGCGGCCAGCATTTCCTACCCCCGGCTTATATGGGGGTCAATCATTTTCCCCTGGTTTTTCAGGGAAAAGTTGGGGGGTCGGCTTATATGCGGGTCGCCTTATATGCGAGTATATACGGTAGCAAGATTCCCATGGTCAGTATTCCATGAGAATGAAAAAACATGTTTACTAAAATAACCACTAGTGTTGTGACTAGCAGCATTTCATGGTCAGTCTTCAATGAGAATATAGCAACACTCTCATGGTCAATCTTCCATGAGAGTGTTACCAGTTTTTGATGGGAATGAACACATTTGTGTTATTTTATAACTGCCAGTGGTGTAATTAACTATCATACCACATCCAGTACTTATAAAAGAAGCTAACATATATACCATGAACAGTAATCTCTTTTCAATCAATCAATCAATCAATCAATCAATCAGACATTCATGTCACTTTTGTATCTCAGATGGGTCCATGGTTCGCTTGGCATTGGTAAGGATTGTAGGGTACCCACTGGAGCCTGGCGAGAAGGTTTGCTCCTGGCACACACCACACACTCTCTGACAAATTCCTTGCAATCAGAGGCCAATGAAGGCCACCAAACACACCTCGTGAGTAGATCCAGAGTGCGGGTGACCCCAGGGTGACCTGCGTTCTTATGGGCATGGAACAGCTGCATGATTTGTAAACGGAACGGAAGCAGAACAAAGAGAACCCCCTCTGGTTTCCCTTCCGGGGTATCTAGCTGGTGAGCAGCTAGTGTGACTGCCCAATCCTCCCAGGTCTCAGTGGCTGCTAGCACCACCTTGTGAGGTAAAATGCTCTCGGGAAGTGCGGGCTGAGCTGTCTCAGGCTCGAAACATCTGGAGAGAGCGTCTGCTTTAACGTTCTTAGAACCTGGAGTGTACGTAATGACAAATCTGAAGCGCGAGAAGAATAAAGACCAGCGGGCCTGTCGAGGAGTGAGCCTCTTGGCCCCCTCAATGTACTCCAGGTTCTTATGGTTTGTATAAACAATAATGGTGTGTTCTGCACCTTCAAGCAAATGACGCCATTCCTGGAAGGCTATCTTGATGGCCAGGAGTTCCCTGTTGCCCACATCGTAGTTTCTCTCAGCAGGGGAAAACCTGCATGAGAAATAGGCACAAGGATGTGTCTTGCCCTGCAGACCCGAGCGCTGAGACAACACAGCCCCTACCCCGATTTCCGAGGCATCTACCTCTACCATGAAGGGGAGAGTGACATCAACATGTCTCAGTATGGGTGCGGAGCAAAATAATTTTTTCAGGGTATTGAAGGCGGCCTGGGCCTCCGATGACCAATGATAAGGGTCAGCCCCCTTCTTGGTAAGACTAGTCAGAGGGGCTACTACCAAAGAAAAACCCTTGATGAATCTCCGGTAGTAGTTAGCAAAACCAAGGAATCTCTGAAGTGCCTTCAAGCCCACTGGCTGTGGCCACTCTAAGACAGCAGAGACCTTTTCTGGATCCATAGAGAGACCTGAAGTCGAAATAATATACCCCAGAAAAGGAATTTGAGTGACCTCAAAGAGACACTTCTCCAGTTTTGCATACAGAGAATTCTGTCTCAATTTCTTCAACACGAATTTGACATGATTACGATGCTCTCTAAGGTTGGGGGAGAAAATCAATATGTCATCAAGGTAAACCAACACAAACTTCCCCAACACCTCCCTGAAGACCTCGTTTATTAACTCTTGGAAGACGGCCGGAGCGTTACACAACCCGAAGGGCATAACTAGGTACTCGTAATGCCCGTCGGCGTATTGAAGGCCGTCTTCCACTCGTCACCATCCCTGATGCGCACCAGGTTGTATGCCCCACGTAAGTCCAATTTTGAGAAAATACTGGCATTGGTTATCTGAGCAAAAAGATCATCTATCAGAGGCAAAGGGTAACGATTCTTTGCGGTGATCTTATTTAGACCTCTGTAATCAATACATGGTCTAAGACCACCGTCTTTCTTTTGTACAAAAAAGAACCCGGCCCCAGCCGGTGACCGGGACGGATGGATAAAACCCTTTGCCAGATTTTCCTTAATGTACTCCCGCATGGCCAACTTCTCTGGCCCCGACAAGTTATAGAGATGTCCTCTAGGGGGCATACAACCAGATCTTAAGTCTATGGGACAGTCAAAACTCTGATGAGGTGGAAGTTTATCTGCGGACCTAGGGCAGAACACATCAGCAAACTCAGCGTATTGTATCGGGACTCCCTTTACCTCTAACTTGGTGGTACCAATAGCAATTTTTTTCCAGACAATGATTATGACAATGAGGTGACCAACTGAGCAACTGACATGAGGCCCAGTCTATCTGCGGGGAATGGAGTTGTAACCATGGCATACCGAGGACAATGGTGGAGGTTGGCATGCGCAGTACAAGGAACTGTAAATTTTCCTTGTGTAGAACGCCAATAGTGCAAGACAACATCGGAATCTGAGAGATAGGCTGTCTGTATTGTAATGGGGAGTCGTCAATTGTGGTAACTACCACTTGTCGATCCAAAGGGTGGAGTGGAATTCCCAGACCTTTCACAAACTCGTAGTCTATAAAGTTGTCCGCAGACCCTGAGTCTATGAAGGCCTCGGTGCAAGTGGTCAAATTCCCCCAAGAAATGGAACAAGGGAGGAGTAAACGATTATTCTTATTTAGAGGTGGACTCTGCTCGCCTAGGGTATTACCTCTGACTACACCTAGACGGCAGCGTTACCCGACTTCTTGGGGCAATTCTGAGCAATGTGACCTTCCTCAGCACAATACAAACAAAGCCTCTCAGCCCTTCTGCGTTCCTTCTCAACCCGAGTCAAATGGGAATGTCCGATTTGCATCGGTTCATCGGTAGGCAGGGTAGGTGAGGAGGACGCATAAGAGAGTGCCCTTACAGCATTCCTTCCTCTCGATTGACGCTGATAATGTAACCGGCGGTCAGCTCGCACCGCCAGAGAAATCGCGTCATCGATTGACTTCGGTTCAGGATGACCTAACATTAATTCAGAAACTGCGTCTGATAAGCCTGAAAGAAAGCAGTCTAACAAGGCATAGGGTCCCCACCTAGATGACACAGCCCACCTTCTAAATTCTGCCACATAAACCTCAACCGTATCTCGACCCTGCTTGAGAGTTTTGAGCTTCCTCTCAGCAGTGATTGAAGCATCCGGATCATCATAAATGATGGCCATTGCTTTAAAAAACTCCTGGACGGAGGTTAATGCCACATCTTCAGACGGGAGACCATATGCCCAGGTTTATGAGTCCCCGGACAATAAGGTCTTTATAAAGGTCACCCTCTGTGGTTCGGTACCCGACAAAGTGGGTCTTAACTCGAAATAAGACAACACTCGGTTACGAAAGTTCTGGAAGTCAGACCTGTGTCCTGAAAATTTCTCAGGTACTGACAAATGCAGATCTGTGACTGGAGGGGATTGCATGGTAGCAACAGCCATCTGGAGGACCTGCACAGATCCAGACAGTTGAGTGATCTGGCTCTGTTGCGTATTAACCACCTCGACGAGGTTATTAACTGAGGTGGTTAAAGCCTCATCCTGGCTGCGTAATGCATCCATCATTTCTGGTCTGCTGTTCTGTAAGGATCGGTGTCAGCACACAGAGAGAATCTGATTATTGGTGATCTGCAGTATCACCAATAATACAGATGTCACCTGATTATTGATGGTCTGCAGAATCACCAACAATACAAGTGTGACTAACCTCCGGACACCTAACACAGTAAATTAAGACAACGACAGCAATAATACACAATATCGTGGAAATATCCACCACACGACAATTCCTCAGAGGTGTGGTTACCTCTGAATGGGAACCCCGTGTGTGAGATCCTCAAACCAGGCAAAGAGAGGAATCTCGGCCCCTGGCAGTAATCGTCTGCTGGGGCAGGCGTCTCGGAGAGGCAAGCCTCAGAGATGGGAGACGTTCCACTGAAAGGAGAAAGGTCAGACAAGCAGAGGTTCGGCAACAGAGAAGGCGGCAGCAGTACAGAAACAGAAGGCTGATTCAGAGTCGGTAAACAGGCAGGGTCGGCAACTTGAATCAGATAGGCAAAAGTACAAGAGCGATTAGAGTAAAGGGAAGTCAGGGATAGTCAGAGTCCAAACACAGGTAAATATACTTATACAATCCTAATCTAAGGTGTGACGTCCTTGGTATCAACACCTGGGAAACTGGACTAAGGTCTGAGCGCTAACACAATATGTATTCACGACAGCAGACAAGGAGCAACTGACATCCAGCTCCTTATATGCTGAGAGTCACTCAGCCAGCCCGCCCAGAAACCCAACCAATCCGGAGACCTCCTGAGGTCAGCTGACTGGAGAGTCAGCTGACCTTCCTACGTAGGAGGTAAAAGTCCTGCCGCCTCGCACACGCACGCATGACCCTCTGCCTCTGAGTAACAGAGAGGCCAGGCCCCAGGTCAGCGCACGAAGACGCACTAAAGTCCGCCGGCTGGGTTGCGGGACCCGCCGCCATGTCGCCAGCCGCGGCGGCGGTGTCCCCCCTGCTCTGTGCCAGCGGCTCCACATGTGTAGCGGAAACCGGGAAGCGGAGACCGCCGCCATGCTGCCCAGCGCGGCGGCAGTGTCTCCGCTAACCCTCACAGTGGGTCATTTATATGGATACACCTTAATAATATGGGAATGGTTGGTGATATTAACTTCCTGTTTGTGGCAAATTAGTGTATGTGAGTGGGAAAACTTTTCAAGATGGGGGGTGACCATGGTGGCCATTTTGAAGTCAGCCATTTTGAATCCAACTTTTGTTTTTTCAATAGGAAGAGGGTCATGTGACACATCAAACGTATTGGGAATTTCACAAGAAAAACAATAGTGTGCTTGGTTTTAACGTAACTTCATTCTTTCATGAGTTATTTACAAGTTTCTGACCACTTATAACATGTGTTCAATGTGCTGCCCATTGTGTTGGATTGTCAATGCAACCCTCTTCTCCCACTCTTCACACACTGATAGCAACACCGCAGGAGTAAATGCTAGCACAGGCTTCCAGTATCCGTAGTTTCAGGTGCTGCACATCTCGTATCTTTACAGCATACACAATTGCCTTCAGATGACCCCAAAAATAAAGGGGGTCAGATCGGGAGACCTTGGGGGCCATTCAACTGGCCCACGACGACCAATCCACTTTCCAGGAAACTGTTCATCTAGGAATGCTCGGACCTGACACCCATAATGTCACCCATATAAATGGCCCACCCTGTATATAAACTTAAATTGGCAATTTTTACCATATCACATAGACTACTACAGACATACATATACCCTCCCATAAAAGCACTATGGAGCCAGCTGGCATCTGGGATTAAAAAAAAACATCTTGATTGGAGTGCACTCCTTTTTATCAAAAACATATGCATGCATAAATCTTCAGGCCCAGTATTGTCAGCTGCGTCCAAATATACCCAGAAGTGGTCACATACAGTGTGGCCATCAATCCCGTGTGTATATTTGATGCATACACGCCTCTACGTAAATATGTTTACGCCCTTATTACAGACACATATAGGGCTTGATTCACAAAAGGGTGCTAACTCCGTTAGCACACCTAAAAGCTTTGGGCGTGCTAACTAGAGCGCTAAGCAGTTAGCACGCCCAAAGCTTTTATTGATCGTGTGCAAAGTTAAGCGGTGCGCGTGAAACGTCGCACCGGGTGCGACTAAAACGTTGCACCAGGTGCCCCTAAAACGTTGCTCCTGGTGCACCCAAAACGTTGCACAGTGCACCGTTTTTGAGGCGCACCAGGTGCGACGGTTAAGGGGCCCAGGTGTAACGTTTTAGTCGCACCTGGTGCGACGGTTCGCGCGCACCGCGAAGTGCTATGCTTTGCGCGCGCTAACTTAGTGAGCGAAACTTTGCGTGTCCTAAAGGGTTTTAGGCGTGCTAAGGGGCATTTAGGCGGGCTAACCAAGTTAGCACCCTTTTGTGAATCAGGCCCCTAGTGTCTAACCTCGACCTCTGCATGGCTGTCCCTTGTGTATACAGCCACTCACGTGACCCAGTCGGACCATGAATATGCGAGATCTTGCAGCTTCTACACGCACTGTCACTGACCAGGGTCTCCGGTCTGTTGGCACTTCTCATGAAGGTCCTGGCTGTTGCATGTATAATATCCACTCTACTAACAATATTCTCTTGTCTTCTTTTCTGATCACTTCTTCTCACTCCCACTTACAAGACTTCTCTTGATCATCTTCCCTCCTCTGGAACATCCTCAGTCAACACATCCACCACTCACAACTCTTAAACCTTTTAGGCACAACCGGAAAACTCAACACTTCAGGCAAGCATACTATCTCTTTTAGGACACATTGGCAACTGACCACCATTGTACCAACTTATACACAGCTTCCCTTCACCTTTTGTACAAACCCATAACCCTTTAGACTGTAATACCAATTGACCAGGGCTCTCTTTCCCTTTTGCCTTACAGTTCTGTGTAATGTGCTTGCATATCTGCCACCATTATGTAAAAATCTCTAAATTATTAATTCGCTACATAAGCTGTAATCCACCCTTGTCTTGTACTGTTAACTGTTGTATTGTTTATATTGTATTGCTATACCTTGTACAGCACCGCAGAAGTTTACACCAAAGTCCTCTTCCTCCTCTTCACTTTGCAGCCTGGCAGAATGCACCAGCGCTCCCCCTCCCCATGCAAGAAACTGATTTAACGTAACATGCATTGGGGCCTTATGGAGAAATGCTGTTACACAGTGCCACACTGCAGAATGAAGAGGAGTGAGCAAAGTGGAGGCAACATGTGCATGCTGTGCTGCTCTGCATAAAGGGGGGAGTGAAATTGACAGGTGTACATGGAAAATGGGCGCTGGGGAATTTTTAATGCAAGAGATAACCAATAGTAGAATACCGGTAGAAATATTAAACTTCTACTTTTGTGCACTGCTAAATCAGCTAGTGAAGTAAAGGTAATTATACCAATATTTTATTATTGCTAAACTCAACCTGCTGATGCCTAACCCTAACCACGCCACTCCCGATGTCCAGCCCTACCTCCTCCCTTCCCACCTGCCGAATGCACAATCCTAACCAACCCCCTACCAATGCCTAACCCTAACCAACCCCATCCCTCTGATGCCTAACTTTAACCGAGCCACCTCCTCTCCAATGCCTAATCCTAACTGACACCCCATCTATGCCTTACCTTAACCGCCCAACCAACATCCCCCTTGCTCATACCCACAAAAATATATATGCGCTAGGAAAGTTTGCATGCTACTTAGGTGCCCGTAGCAACTGAAGCTATATGTGCCCGGTAAAAAAGTGGGAGGTGGGGCCCAGCAGCCATTTTTTTTATTAGGCGCCCACATTTTTCTGCTATAGCTGCAATTTCTGTGGTTGCCTATGGTGGCACCCAAACTTCCGCAGCATCTCCGGCACCCAAATTTCTTGGCGGTGGTCCCCCTGGAAAAGAGGTGAGAAGGTCTGTGTGTGTGTGGTGGGGGAGGGGAAGGGCAATCTGAAAAGAGATGAGTTGCTCTGTCTTTGTCTGTGTGGTGGTGGGAATCTGCAAAGAGGTAAGAGGGTCTGTGTGTGGGTTGCAGAAGGAGAAAATTATTAAACGTGTAGAAGGGGGTGCAAAAAGCATGGTATTAAATGTGGGGGAATAGTCTGGTAATGCTTCAGAAGTAGCCACCAGGTCCTCTACCTGTGAAGTTCATAATAAATGCATTACGGATTACATCCAAATCTGGTTTTAGTTGTAAATCTCACAAATTATATCCACCACTGCTGCCTCTTCACAGTGAAGTCTTCCAGGTCAACATGCAAGTATGTGGCCAGCATAATGGGGGCGGGCTAAAGGGCACCTAAAGCAAGAGGGATATGGAGGCTATTTATTTCCTTTTAAAAAGGTCCTGCTAATCTTTTTGGCTGCAGTAGTGTCTCATTCACATGCCTGAATCAGGGTCTATGGGTAAAAGTATTAGAGGCAAAGGATCAGCAAGACAGCCAGGCAAACCCATCAGCTACACTAGAGTCATCTATTTATTCCTATACAGTCTATCTATTGGTATTTATTGATGTGATTCCAAAATGTTAATTTACTGGAATCATTTCTGAAGATAACCGTTGCTAATGAAGGTTTTTGATTATCAGTGAATACTAATGAATGTGACATATGAACTATGAACCTCGTGGAATTTGAATATTATTGAAGGTATGTTTGTATGCAGGGACGTAGCAGAAGGGGTTGCAGAGGCTGCGACCACATCGGGGCCCTTGGGCCAGAGGGGCCCCGAAGGGCCCTCACTCAACTACAGTATTAGCTCTTTATTGGTCCTTTGCTCATCATAATCACTTCTGTAGGTACTTTGAATAGTGGTAATTATTAACAAACTGTTCCCCATCCCCTTCTTGCACCTCTGACACTGTAGTTGCCATTGGCAGGTTTTGGTGCGCCGTATCAATTGTTATGTATAGAGTGCTTGGGGGGCCCCAATGTAAAACTTGCATCGGGGCCCACAGCTCCTTAGCTACGCCACTGTTTGAATGTATGTTTACAGACAAGTATTTTTGGATTTTGTGACTCACTTTTGTTGTAGACTTGATGAAGCCAACAGTGTCCTTTTTTCTTTAACCTATTTGCTATTATCAGTTGTATCAACATGATTTTCTGTTATTCAGTACAGTTCCTCTTCATCTCTTTGCATTCTCCTTGCACCCACTCAAGTCAACACATAACAATTACATAATCAAGAAAATGCATAGCAATCCTTCTGCTTCTGCGAACACCTTCTAATCTCTCTACATCCACCGTACTAAAACCTGAAACTGTTACTTCCTTCATAAAATCACTCTTAGGGCTGGGACCCACTACATATTGAAAATCACAAATGCTAGCGATTGGTGACACTTAAAATACTGTGATTTCCATTGAGATTCTAGGAGCCTTTTGAAGGAATGTCATTTCACCCACATTCCTTCAAATGAAATTGCTCCAGAAATCCTGTAGGTTGACCGCCAATCATAAAGCGCTAATCACAAGCCCTGGCGAATAGTGTAGTGGAATCACTCTCACTGGGTTTCACTGTTGCTGCGTAGTGGGCCCCGGCTCGAAGACCTTCATCTTGGTGTCTTAGTGCAAGCCAAATAGGTAGAGAAAGGACTCCATCTAAACTGGCACCAGCACCTGTTTGCAACGTTTTAAACCTCAAAATATATTGTCTGCTGAACATCACTAAGTGTCCTTTCACATTGCATTTATTGCGTTCAGTCACAGCAGACAATATAATCACATTGCAACATGATGCAATTGGTGGTGCAGCAGTTTCAGTCAGAAGAATTACTGGACAATGTGCGCATTTGTAGTGACAGTGAAACATACTTTGTGCATACAGCATTGCATCACATTTCTAATCCACAATGCAACTAAAAAGGACACATGGGGCATCCTGCACTGGAGGAGGTAAGTCTATTCTAAACCCCACTACTGTGCATAGCTCTGCATACTGGGGGAGCACAGAAGGAAGGCCCTAGGAGATGGATGAAAGAAGTCGGGCTCCCCTTACCACATCTTTTATGCTGCCAGCCTGCCCCTGTTTAGGGTTTGGGGTTCCCGCTGAAAGGAATGTTCCTGTCTCTACAGTAGATTCCATCATCAACTTCATCCACAGAAAAGTAATTGTTGTTCCTCCTAATGCCAGGCCTCATAGTTTTCTGCTACTTAAACACCTCATAATACCTTTATCAATGCATAACATCATATGTGCTATATGCCTCACCAACTGCTTCAGCATACTCAAACAATAAGGATGAGCAGGTGACTTATATAGTGACATTTTCAAATTCAGGGAGATTTCCAAAGAAATTGCTCTATTATTCCATAATGTGATAATTCTTCTCAGCACACTTCACTTTCTATCAATTTAATCAAACAAATTAGTTTTTCCTGGTGTTATTGTAAAGGCTCAACCATTACTATAAACGTAAAATGGTAGATGCGCCCAAAATGTAAAACAATTACAATTATTAAGAGCAATATAGGAAGGACAGTTACGGTAAACTTACTTCATCTGTAATGGATTAGCAAATGTAGCAATTGAAAACTCGATTGAGATTTTTAAGTTTATTGAACAAAAAAGGTTCAGGCTTTGCATTTCTTGCGTATCTCCCACTTCATTAGGTAAATAAAAACCATCAAACAGTGCCTCTTTGGTGAAATCTAGTACACTTGAGTGCCTCATTTATGTACAGATATACTGCACTATTGGCTCCTGGTGTTTTCTCCTTTGTGTGTATTCAGTCCTTGCTTTCCCAAGTACACCCGACATCACACTGAATTATTACATCATCATCTACATCCCTATGAAAGCTACAGGAAGGCTAAGCGTGGATCATTCTGTGTGGAGTTTCAGGCAGGAGAGGAAAGCAACTGTAAAGTCTCAACTGCCATTGCATGTAAGGGCCTGAAACCACTAACGCAGTTCTGTCCACTTATCAGCATCTGTAACATGGATGTGTAACTGAAAAGCGGACAAGGACCTAATGAACAAGGAAAGACAGGTTAACCGAGCATCACTGGGAAATAAAGAGGACAACAGCATGAAAAAAGAACAATTATAGTCCATGTTATGATCCATCTTCGCAGATCTGTTTGGACAATAAACATGGTGATCAGCTGTCCCATCCCAGATGATGAGGACGTCATTGATGAAGCGGTACGCTTCATCAATGACGTCCTCATCATCTGGGATGGGACAGCTGATCTGTGTCATAACTTTCTTGCTAAATTGAATACAAATAACTTCAATACTTGTCTGATACAGCACACGTGTGATACAGATTTTTTGGATCTTGTATTAACCTTTTATAATGGAAAGATTGAGTCGACACTACTGTAAAAACAAAATAGTCATGAGCAGCCTATTGCATTAGCGATCATTCCACACAACCAATTTGAAGAAGAGTATTCCAACAGGGCAGTTCCTGTGACTGCACAGAAACTGCTCCACTGAACAAGCATTTGAAGATGAAGCATGCAAACTTGTTTAAATATCTGCAGAAAGGGATTATCCACAGGCCTGTGTTAAAAAGCACATAGGAGAGCCAAAGATTCAAATAGGTATCAACTACTAATGTCTAAATGAATATCTACTAAGGTAGTAGTCCAAATGACCACTAAATATAACAACAATTGGCACCAGATTCATCAAATTCTTCAGAGACATTGGCACATTTTGACCAGCAACTCTATTGTAACATCTCATATCACCTCACATCCTTTGCTTACAGCAAAAAGAGCCCTGAGAGACTGGTTATCCACCAGCCACTTTACTTTTTCCACCGTGTCGCAGTAAATACGATGGAATGAGCATTCAATTAAATTTCACATGATTGAACTATTCCACAAATATTCAAATCATGATTCACATCGTGGCCTCTCAATTCTTGTTCATTTTCTTGACCTTTCAACATTTTTGATTTGTCAATATATTTCTGGTTCTTCACTCACTTTCATTGTTCGGCACCATCCTAGAACTGAGTAGGTTTACCACTAGGTTTTGCCGGCTGTGATTTTGTCTCCCCCCCCCCCCCCCCTCCTATTTTTTATTCCTAGCCCACGTTGCAATGTTATCCATGATGTTCTTGAGTGGATCTATCTAGACCCTATTCTCTTCTTTTGGTTATTGAACATATAGGAAATGTCACCCTCTGTTATTCATTGTGCCTTGCTTCAAATATTACATGCAGCTGTATCACCATACTTTTCCTTTGCTCAAATTGTTCATTATTATTATTATTAATATTAATATTGCTTTCTATATTAACTTATGTGTTTCAGCTATTCAGTGTGACTTAGTTGGCAATTGGTGCCAGGCATTTAGATTTCTATAATCACATAATTTTCTATTGCATCATGATTGCATATTTTGTTGCAACTGTGTGCCTGTCCCTAATTACCCACATGATGGTTCTGTTGGGCCCTTCATATATTGCCAATGCTGTACAAGATATCCTGTGCACCACTAGATGGTGCTATTATATTGTACAAGCTATGCAGGTTATTTGGTGCACCACTAGATTGTGTTATATTTCTCTCTATCCAGACCATTGTTACCAAAGGCAGTAATTAGGAATTTAATTTTGTAGATATGAGGAGGGTTATATTTTCCATTTCTTATTTTTGCTCCTGTTGCAGTTTAATCACTTCACCCCAAGGCAGCTTTTACCCTAACGGACAAGAGCGATTTTCACTTTTCCATGCTCATCCCTTTCATTTGCCAATAGCTTAATTACTACTAATCACAATGAAATGATCTATATCTTGTTTTTTCACCACCAACTGGGCTTTTTGGGGTTGATATTTGTTTTCAGTAATTACTTTATCTTCAATGCATTTTAAAGGGAAATACAAGGAAAAAATGAAAAAATACACTATTTCTCCAATTTCATCCCCTGTGGTTTTAATATAAACACTGCTACTGTACATAAAACCCACTCATTTTATCTGCCTATTTGTGCCGGTAATCACAAGATTTTAATTATGTCCCTAGTACAAAGTATGGTGACAATACATCATTTGGAAATAAAGGTGTATTTTTTTAGTTTTTTTCCCCACTATTTTCACATGCACGTGCATGGGGATGCACGTGCACCCGCGGGAGGGCGCACGTGCATGCGCACAGCGGCAGCAGCACTGTCTGACTTATAAAAACCTTCTGGAGCCATTAACCTGCTGAGCGGTCTGGACGAGCTCAGCTCGTCCAACACCGCCAGAGGCTGCCGCTCAGGCCCTGCTGGGCCGATTTCCACTAAATAAAAAGCAGCACACGCAGCCGGCACTTTGCCAGCCGCGTGTGCTGCCTGATCGCCGCTGCAGCGCGGCGATCCGCCGCGTGCAGCGGCGAAAGAGGGTCCCCCCAGCCGCCCGAGCCCAGTGTAGCCGGAACAAACAGTTCCGGCCAGCGCTAAGGGCTGGATCGGAGGCGGCTGACGTCAGGACGTCGGCTGACGTCCATGACGTCACTCCGCTCGTCGCCATGGCGACGAGGGAAGCGAAACACGGAGGGCCGCTCATTGCGGCCTTCCGTGTTATTCCTTGCCGCCGGAGGCGATCGGAAGATCGCCTCCGGAGCGCCCTCTAGTGGGCTTTCATGCAGCCAACTTTCAGTTGGCTGCATGAAATAGTTTTTTTTTAATTTTAAAAAAACCCTCCCGCAGCCACCCTGGCGATTTAATCAGAACGCCAGGGTGGTTAAGAGGCTCTAGCAGGACATTTTATAAGTCAGCATGTCATTAAGTGGTTAAGAATACCTGAAGTTACATGGAACTTGATACAAGAACCTCTGGTAAATATGCCTTGTGCAGGCAGTGCACAGCAATATTAACCTCCCTGGCGGTAATCCCAAGCTACACTCGGGATAGCCACTGGGATTTCTATGCAGAGTATAGCACGCAGAGGGAGCTTTTACTCACCTCCCGGTGCATCCACACATCGGTATCCATTCCCCTTCCTGTCCTCGGAGGCTCTGAAACACTCTGGTGAGATCGCCTTCATTGATCTCTCCAAAGAGTTACAGTGCCACCCGGAGGGTGGATGTAAAATTGCAGTGCTGGAGCCCAGGGAGATGAGTCAAAGCAGGGGCTGCTGACATTCTGGTGGCATGATTATTTCCTGATTTTAGGGTCTGAAACCTTTTAAAAAGACCCTAAAATCCATAAATAATAATACCGCTAGGGGGTTAATGGTACTATTGCCAGTACAGTACCTTGCAATTAAATGACCCACTTGGGATAAACATAGGTACAAATGTTAAGAGCCCTATTCTGTTTTCCAGTACAGCAAATGTTACAAAACTAGTTCTGTTATTTGTGCAAATGACACAGTGAAACAGAAGGTCAAATTGAACCCAGTATCCTGAAAAAGTAAAACACTTTCACTTGACAAAGGAAACTATGCTGAAAAACATTTTAGCACTGAAAAGTTCAAAGGATCGTTACTTCTTGTTTGTTTTGCAGCTAAATGAAGCAACTTTTACTACAGACTGTCATGGCTGATGTTTAGAATTCAGTCTTAAAAATCCAGATCTTAAACTGAAATAAAAAATATGAGGCTCTGTTCTATGTTACTAATGTCCTTTTTACCATCAGGACTACACATACAATTAACAACCTCAATTTTATTTTCAGTTCAGGTTCTTTTTGAAGCACAGAGAGAGAAAGATAACATGGACTTCATCCGTATGGGGGCACAGCTCAAAAGAGAGAGAGAGGAAGGGATCCAAAACCTGACTAATGATATCAAGAGATTGGAAAGTCTCCATAAACAATCCTTGGCCTCTCAAACTCTCACCGAACTGAACACAGCCAGATCAAAATTACACTACGTTTTATTCACTGAAGCGAAAAGGAAAATCCTGTCAGGTAAAAGAATCTTCTACGAATCGGGTAATAAGTCGGGGAAATATTTGGCTAGAACCCTGAGAAAACAGATTAATACCACACATATCCCCTCCTTAGTGAATAGTCAACAACAGAAAATTGTCAGATCTGAAGAAATTGTAGAAGAATTCAAAAACTATTACACTTCTTTATACAACTTACAGCCGACACAGAATAGCACAGATTTGACAGACAACAGAGAAGTGAAGATTTCGGAATTCTTATCAAAACATTCTAAACCCCTTAATTTAACAGAATCTGAGAAGGAAGACTTAGAGTCACCTCTGACAGAGGATGAATTCTATACTGCTGTTAAAGCTCTCAAGCCAAGGAAATCACCAGGGCCTGATGGCTTCACTTCCCAATACTACAAGCAATTTTGTAATACCCTAGCCCCGGCATTTGTAACAGCTTTTAATTCAATTGCCCCGGATATCTCCCCGACTTCACAACTCTTAGAAGCTCACATAGCAGTGATTCCAAAACTGGGCAAAGACCCCCAAAAATGCTCAAATTACAGACCAATTTCTCTCCTCAACTTTAATGCCAAACTACTTGCCAAAATACTGGCAAATAGATTGCTCCCCCACATATCTGACTCGATTAACCTAGACCAAACAGGCTTTGTTCCAGGAAGAGAGGCCAAGGACAATGTTATGAGGACTATTAATGTAATAGCTTATGCTAAGAAGAAGGCCATGAAGGCTTTTTTATTGTCAACTGACGCCGAGAAGGCCTTTGACAGGGTGGCGTGGGATTATATACACGCCACCCTGTCACGGCTCAACGTGGGAACAGCTATAGAAAGATGGGTTGGTTTTTTATATTCTAACCCCTCGGCCAGAGTGAAGGCAAATGGTGTATTGTCAACTCCATTTCAAATTGCAAATGGCACAAGACAAGGATGTCCCTTATCCCCCTTAATCTATATACTCACTTTGGAACCGTTTTTAAACGCAATAAGGTCTGACGTAAATATCCATGGATTATGGATTGGAAAGGAATATCATGTGGTAGCCGCATTTGCGGATCACTTATTGTTTTTTCTGCAAGACCCCAACACTTCCCTTCCCAATCTAATACAAAGATTTGAGGAATTTGGAATGATTTCCAATTTAAAAATCAATTTTCATAAATCCAATGCTTTGAATATCTCCCTAGAAAACTCCTTGGTTCAAACCTGCTGTACATCGTTTGCCTTCCTTTGCACCAGGGGCCCGCTCCGCTATTTGGGAATTGACATCACACCAGACTTGAAAGGCTTATACGAAGCAAATTTTTTACGAATCGGCGAGATTCTAAAAGGGGATCTTTTGAGATGGGGACAGAAATCCAATCTTTCATGGTTTGGCAGAATGGCATCTGTCAAAATGAATCTGCTGCCTAGATTCTTATACATTAGTCAATGCTTGCCCATTGACCTCCCAGCCTCTTTCCTGAGATCTTTACAATCACAGATGAACAAGTTTATTTGGGGCCACAAACCGCCTCGTATCAAATGATCTACTCTATCTTTTCCCAAAGAGGCTGGAGGAATGGGCTTGCCAGACTTGCTTAAATACCACCTAGCATCACAATTTTCTAGAGTAATAGAATGGTCTGATGTCACTTCCCCTAAAAAGTGGGTCTCTATTGAGCAAGAGACTGCTCAATGTCCAGCTTATGCTTTAGGCTGGTCAGAAGCAACAAGCCAAAAGAAACAAGCATATGGTAACCCCCTTATTCTGGCAACAATCAAAAGTATGAGGAGATATCTCCCCACAATGAAATTGGCTACATTCCCTAGCAAGCTTACCCCCTTGTAAGCTAACCCTTCTTTCTTATCAGCAAAAGATATCCCCTTCCTTCTCCAGTGGCCAGAAGGCAAGTGCCCAAGAGTTCTTGACTTTATCACCAGAGGGTCAGTTAAAACCTTATCAGATATGTCTGCTCTTAACGACAAAACCCACCTCTCCAACTGGCAATATTTCCACATACGCTCCTATTTGAACTCCCTCAAAGTTAAACTTGACTGGTCAAAGCCTTTAACACCCTTTGAGAATCTGGTTGTAAACACGGCCCCTCGCGCCCATCTTATTTCTCAGATATACCAAATTTTACTGATGTCATCATGCCCAGCCAAATTAAAATATCAGGAGGACTGGGAAAAGGATCTGGGACATGAAATATCAGATGACCAATGGGAGAAAATCCTCATACTGAACCACAAAGGATCCTTGAATGTGGCCACCCAGGAACTAGGATACAAAACACTTACCAGATGGTACAAAACTCCTAGAATCCTACATAAGATGTTTCCGTTAGTTCCAGACAGTTGTTGGAGATGTGGCAATCCAGATTGTGGCTTGTTACATATGTTTTGGTCTTGCCCCTCTCTTGATACATATTGGAAATCAATCCACAGACTTACGGAAAAGATTACATGTTCAAAATTGGTCTTTGCCCCAAATGTCCTACTCTTACATGACACAAATACTGCCTTGAAAGTGTATAAAAAATCTCTGACCATTCACCTGCTTAATGCTGCGAAAGCTTTGATACCCTTAAACTGGAAATCCCCCAATCCCCCCTCGGTTAGGGCGTGGATACAAAGTGTTGATGCGATCGAAATAATGGAAAGAATGATCCTTATGTCACAGGATCGTTCAGAGCAATATGCAATCACTTGGTCTGTATGGACAGTATTCCAATGTTCTGACGATTATAAAACTCTGACCTCCTGATTACAGTTTGATGCCTTTCCTTTCTTCATCTTCTCCCTCTTTCTTCTTCCTTACCTTTCTTTTTCTTCTTGCACATGGGAATGATTGCTTATTCAATTGCCAACACACAGGCCTTGCTCTAAAGACTGTATCAACCACTAAAACCATAGGTGATTTGATATATGATCTTTATGTTAAATGTTTATCTTGATATGCTCCTGTACAGTTGACTCTATGAAGACTTTTTATATCTGGATAAAGCTGTACTCCCTATTTTGCACTATGCCAGTAATGCAATTGACTGTAAACATTGCGACTGACTATTACCAAAATCTTTACAATGTTTCTGTTTTCTCTATATGTTTTATATCAATAAACGTTGATTGTGAAAAAAAAAAGAAAGATAACATGGTTGTCTTTTCATAGTCACAGGCAAATATGATAGGCAGACAGGTTATCTGCTGATTTGCAGTTTTGTCATGGCTTCTTTTCTCAATTTAGCTGTTATTGTCTGTTGTTTGAGGGTTTTTTTTGATATTGAATACTTTTCAATATTTGTAGCTATTCCAAATACATCCAGTTTTAATATTTTTGTGTACTTTAGTACAGTCAGGCGAGTCATACTGCATGGCAGTTTGTGATCTGTGACGTTCAGTATACTTTCCCTGCAATGTCATTGTTTTTCATTTCTCACTAAGAAATATTAGAAAAAAAAATACCACAATAAAAGCAGGGTCCCCTGAAACTCCCCTGGAGCCTAGGGCCCCCAACTCATCTGCTTGCACAATGGCAAAGTATTCACCAACACATTGGCCCTATTTTGTCCTTACCGATTAGTTGTTAGGTTCTCATGCTGTATGTTTTTTTTTATTCTCTGTTTGAGAACTTAAACTTTAAAATATGACAAACGGGTATCGTTTTTATGGTCTAGGAGTATTGATTGTTTAGGCCTGTATTCAGCCTATGTTGCAAATCTCTCATCCACTTATTTTCCTTTCTATCATCCCTTTGCCCCTTGGAGACCTTACTGTGGCACAAGAATAGATCACACATAGTTGTAAGGAGCTCCTCTATCATATGTAATTCTGAGCCCATTGCATCGGCAAACCTACTTAAAATCACCACAATTCTACCTTCTCTATTGACGTCAGTGCCTTCTGGCCTAATTTTCACCTTTGTGCAGAATTTTGGGAAATATCATGTAGTGGAGTTCCACTAACCAAACAAAGCTTAACCATTTTCTGGAATTTTCCCACTCAATACGCTTTCTAAAATTTGAAAGGTTTGCAATAATTTTGTAAATGTTCTAGGTGTCAAATGCCACCTGCCCCTCACCTCGTTCTTTCCCTTGTTAGTGTTGAGTCTGTAATGTACGCAATTAAAATATCTTGACATATTTATCACACCAATTTTTTTCTATAACCTTGTGCTTTAAGTACATATGTATATGTTATCTTTTGCTGTGTTCTTCAAGTAAACTTAGTCAGGCTCCATATCTTCCTCTTTTTCTGTGCTTGAATCTCTCATCACTGAGTTCTAGCATGTACAACTTCATTTCAGGGATGCTCAACATAACATTCTCTTTGACTCATTACCCTCCAACTGACTAGTGAGCACCCTCAATACCAACCAAAACAGTAGGTTTAATACTTTCACCAATGTATCCTGCTCTGCCATCCATGTTCCAGCATCTCTCTACCACCCACACCTGTTCATTTTCTCCAGCCAACAGTAGACAAAGATTATTGTACCTGCCAGGCTATGACAATGCTGGGATTCCACATATTGTATAAACTTGTGTTGTGGGTTTTTCAATTGAGCTAATTGTTTTTCCCGAAGAGGGGGGAAGTACTCTTCTAGAATAATTTTGTAAAAATAAGTCTCAGCGCTCAACAGTGCAGTTATCACTGTCTTCAAGCCAATTCATACACTAGAATCACAAAATCTTCATCTATGTCTTCTTATTGTTCCAAGTTCTTATCCATATACTCTAAAACAACAAAGAAAGAAGGAACCTCATAGTGTATTTTAGTTTCAAACAATTAAAATTTTTCTTTCACCACTCCGTGTTCTAGTGAGTTGTGTAAAGGCCCGTATTCACCGGAAGATGGATCGCGGAAACCCACAGCAACCTTGACCTGATGAATGAGCGTTCCCCGATGGTGGTACTTCCATCACCCCTCTCCCACTGCAACACTGACACCATCCTCTGGGTTATGATCACATGTAATATCATGTTATTTGAAGCCAGAAGAGGATATCGGGAGTGCAGAACCACTGTGGAAGGAGGAAGAGAACCCAATCAAGCCGTCCAACAGGTACCTATAACAGCTCCCTGCCCCTCGCTCTTCATAGCTACATTAGACAGCCGAAAAGAGGGCTGCGGGTCTTGGGTTGGGTTGCAGTTCCAAAGGCTCATGGGTCAGGTGCGGGTAGCAGTTTCCTCAGAAAGCAAGTTGGGGGTGGGTAGTGGGGCTGCAGATGCAGGTCTAAAAAATTAGACCAGCGCATGCCTCTAACCCTCACCACATGCACAATCCTGTACTCACTAAATCTCCTTGCTGACCCTTCACAGACCAGCAATAACGCACTTATGGCGGGTACACCCGCTTCTTAAGGATACCCTCTGTTAATGGTACTCCACCTCCTGGTTACAGTACTTCTAAAATAACTTCTAAGTAGATGCTCATGGTGTAACCCATTAATTTTATTCATAAAAATTACAATTGCATTTACAATATTCCAGTTAAAAATGTGCATATCATAAAAAGCAGCCACACGTGTATACTTCCAGCATCCATCTGCTTCAGCCTCGTAAGCTCCACTATTATGAGGCTGGTCTGGAAGCAGGTTCTATTGACCCAGCTACAGGTGGTAGGTGTGGGATCTCCCAGGGCGTGGAGTCTAAGCAGCCAGAGCACCCCTCAAGGGATGATGGGCCGCTACTCCTAGTGAGCAACAGAATACTTTGCTGCCTGGTGGCCACCAGGTCACGACCCCTGGTATTGCCCCACCGGTAACTGAGGAAAACTGGAGATGCTGCCGAGTGGAATAGTCCAGTACTTGCTGAGAATGAGCAGAAGCTGTAATCGAGAAGACACGCCAAGAGTCAGGGCAGGCGGCAGACAGCTGAGGTCGAGGTCACAAACCAGAGGTCGGGGCAGGCAGATATCAACAGTAGTCGGAGTCACAAGCTAAGGGTCGGGGCAGGCAGAAAACATGGAGGTCGAGGTCACAGGCCGGGGCTACAACAGGAATCAATCAGGAATAAATGCTAGCGTTCACCAACCACGATTAGCCAAGCTGTCAGAATGAGCAGCACTGCAGTTGAGGGCAGTGCTGCTTATATACTGGCTTCAATCAGGATTGTCGCCCAAAATTTCACGCATTACAAATGTGCAGTGGAAAGCGTAAGTTTCTATGCATGAGCACACATAATATCCTAGGGGCGCCAGTCTTTGCGCAAGCGCACATAATGCCTAGCGTGTGTAAATGTGTTCCTCGTGCCCATGCATTAAAATACTTTACCTGTCCGCTGTTGATTGCCACGGTGCCCATTCATCTTCTGCTTCTGCATTGGCGTCCCACGTGGCTACTAGCATATAGTATGTTGAGTGCCTGTGTGACTTCACACATGCACCCCATGTACTATATGCCAGTAGCCACGTGGGGCAGCAATGCGGAAGATGTATGGGCACCGTGGCAGGCAACAGCAGGCAGGTAAAGTACTTCAATGCACGGGGGCACTTTACATTTGGGGGACAGCGGTGGATACAAGGCCAATTCCTTAGAGATTTCATGCTGAAATACATTGAGAATTGGCCAACAGTTATCTCTCTGATCAGATTTGATCAGAGAGAGATCGGTCTCTTGGTCGAATCTGAAAATGCCTCACTAGATGTATGGACACCTTTAGAGTTTGTTTTACTTTTTAACTGTAGAAAATTGGTTAGATCTCCCCAAAAGCAACAGAAATAGCCACTATGTCAAACAAACACAGCTAAAATTGCCCATGTGTACTGCCCCCCAAATTTCCAAGAATTCATTCATGTTTCCACAGGCAAGGTGATTTCTTGTCTTCTTGGCAGTAAAACAAGTACTCACCTGCTAGTGTTATTTAGCCAAATCCTTTCTCCTTCTATTCAAAATTAGGAAAACATTTTTGGATGAAGTTTGGTTTTAAGTAACCTTAATTAACCCCTAAAAACACAGATGTATAGTCTTAGCTTGAGAGCTAGCAGCCATATATCCCTACTCCAAGAACCCCTACTTTGCTGAACCACTGATCTAATTCACTGAACACGCAGCATCCATGATCTTCAAAACGGCATATGATACAAGTAAGTTGCATTAAACTGCATTTGAGCTTGTGGTTTGAAACATGACAAAGTGAATAATAAACTACTGATGGTGTCTGTGCAGTTTTAGTAGCATGCCTTGACCAGTTGTTCTGCTGTTCTGCAGGGAACATGCCATTCTCTGTTGGTTTTACTCTTCTAAGAAAAGAAAATCACTGATGGGAAACAACTCTAAAAATCATGGATGATTAACTATTTTTCACATGTGTTCATAATAGATAATGTAACTGAAGATCAATTATACCATGAAATGAAACAATGCTACAAAGCCTGAGGAATTTGAAGAAGACCAATTAGCATAGCTTAGAAATAGAATTTCATGTGATTTCCCAGACTGCTGTCTGTCCTCTTTGTGTGATAAGGAGACCAACTGAATACAAGCTTGGGAGTGCATGTGGCCCCCTCCAGACTGGCTACCCAGCATTACCATACCATGAACCTTTTTCCTTGGCGTCCTCCTGGGTGAAATGAGCATAACATGTTTCATACTGTTGTGTAGAGCAGTAAGCACAAAATATAACACAAACAGCTTTTCAATGTGTCATTGTCACCTCTGAGCACAGAAAATAAGGAATTGAAATAGAATAAAGTACAGAGTATGTTTATTAAACAACAAAACAAAGTTGGTCAAGTACTTTCCTTGACTTGCAAGGACCCAGCAGTGTGGGGCAGACAACATTGCTGTTTTTCTTTTGTATACATTGCTCTGATTGCATTGGGATCTTTCAGTATGCAGGATGCCAAAGTGGCACTTTAGAATGCTGTTAGAATTTCATTAGCTATTGATTTAGTGGTAAGGGCCCTCTCCTTGTCTTCCACTTCACAGATGTACTGGGCCATATGATTTCACATGTTCTGTCAGCTTGCTGCAAACTCAGGAAGAGGAAGCTGCCAAGGCCAAATTCTTAGGAGGCACTGAATAGCGAGAACAATGTAGATCTGAATATGGACTTTGAACTGTGTATATTTCAGTAAAGTTTGAAGAGACGAGAGTGTACAAGACTGTGCAACTCTGATAAAGCCCATAAGGGCTATGAGCCAACACAACAATCATTTTGCCTTATTCTTTCTTACCAGCAATGTTCTCATCTTTCATTTTCCACTTACCCACTGTGCCCCTGATTTACTAATGCCATGGTCAGCGGCAATGAACAACAATGCAGGAAAAATTATTTCATCAAAAAAAGACTGCCCCCACTGTGTCACAATACAGATTTATTAACTGTTTGCTGGTCATTGTTATGCAGTAAACTCAAACGATAACTGCAGGAGTTGAAAGCAAATATCAGGCAATGCTGCTTTTTAATCATAGATTTTGTCAAAAAATGTTTAATAAAACATCACAGCAACCTGAAATATGTATCACAATAATATCTAAAACATTAGTTTTTTATTTATTTAATCTTAACTATAAAATAAGTTTCCATCCCCCCCTCCCCCCCAACACACACACACACACACACACGCACACACACACGCACACGCACACACACGCACGCACGCACACACACTCTCTCTTCTTAGCATTTGACCCCTTAATTTGCCATGCAGCCATCAGCCAGGGCAGAAGGGCACAAATCAGACTTGACACCATAGGAAGAGTATGAGGTCCTTTCTTATCTATGTATTCCAAAGAAGAAGGTGGGGATAATTGAATGGAGCACTTGTGGTGCAGTCTGGTCTCTCCCGTAGTATGAGGATGTCCAGATCTTCAACCTCATCCAGGTGGATAAAATAACAATAATACGCATTTATGACATACATGTTTAAAAAGGTAAGTCCCTAACGTAACAATTTATTTATTGTCTTTTAAATTCCATCACTTTAGCTTCTTTTTTTTTCTTTCTTTTTTTTTGTATAAGTGTGTTATATGGGGGCAGAAGGGGTTAAATGGGTGTGATATAAGTATAGAATATTTTTTTTTGTATTATTTGTATTGTAAGACTTTGTATCCACTAGATATCCCCACACAGTCTCCTGTCTGGTTAGAACACCATTCCAGCTGCGTTTTAGCCAGCAAGAAGTAACAGTTTTTCTTTTAACAAAGGAATGATCACTGTTGCTCGTTGCAACAGTGATCATTATACATTAGACACTTAGATTGGCTTTGGGAACTTATGTTCCCATTCACCAATCTGTGCACCATTGTGTGAGGCTGTGTGCTGCTCCTAAACAGTAAGGGATGAGTATCTATGTCCCTGGGAGCTCAAGTACAGTTTTCAAGGACGTAGATACTCGTCCCGCAGGAGGGCAATCGGTTAAACCTTGTGGAAAAAACATTAACAGCTGATTCGAACACTGGCCCTCTTCCTAACACTAACCTCCCCTTTTTTTATATTGCAGTGGAAAGTTGCTCGTGAACTGCAATTGGGAGTCTGAATTGCCAGACAAGTGTGCAGTTCAGCCATCCATGGAAATGAGGCCTTACATTAACCTCCCATCTCATCAGCCTGCCTCCAGTTTCTAATGCCTCCTCTCTGATGCCTAACACTAACCTCCCCTCTCCTCTCTGATGCCTAACACTAGCTCTTTTAAAGAAGTCCTCTTCCCACAGCTAATAGCAGCCAGGTGCAGACTGGCCGGGGGATAGGGGGCGTTCCTCCCCCCAACCCCCCACCCCCTGGGCCGCCACCTGCTCACACAGCTAGGCCAGGCAGGCGAGAGCTAGTCATCACACCTGGCCAATCTTCTTTTTTTTATGATCAATCAGAAACAACCAGTTAGACTCACTAACAGAAAACTGCTAACCAATCCAATCAAGCAGTTTTTCGTCCGTTAGTTGGCCTGACCGATCCGATCATAATGATTGAATTGGACAAGCGATTGTTTGTGGGTGTCTGTGTGTTTTGTTCAAACTGTAAAAGGGATGAGGGGCGTACATGTAAAATGATTGCCTCAAGATTTTGGCCGCCAGAGAGTTGTAAGTAGAATATCTTTAGCTTACTAATATTCTATTGGGTAATTCCTATAGTAGAATATACTACTGCTAACACTAACATCATGGCTGCTAACAATAACCTCACTGCTGCTGCACCTAAAGGTGGCCACACACCATACAATTTTTTAAATATTTGTTCAAGTCAAGAATAGCAATCAATTTTTTTCTGAGTGTAATAATTCAAAAATCTGACCAATGTACCACACAAATATGTTCAATTTTTCCTCAGTTATGATAAAAATGAGAAAATTGTTTGGGTTTAAAGATTGATAAACTGACAATCTACCACGCACCATTTAATTTTCATAAAAATTGATCAGAAAAATCCACACCATTCCTGGTCGACATTTTTTGAATAAAAATGGGAAAAAAGCTTTCGATTTTTCGAGATCTTTTTTATCGAATTGCTGTAAAATCGGATCATTTTATTGTATTGTGTGTGGCCACCTTAACACTAGCCTTGGCTACAGCTAACACTAACCTCGCTACCCCTACACCTAACACTAACCTCACTGCCGCTAATCCTAACACTAACCTTCCTACCCCTAAACATAACACTAATTCTCCTACTATGGCTACTGACTGCAACTACTTCTAATGGTGGCCTGCCTAAATTATCTGCCTTTCAGTATATTCACTTAATTTACCCTTATACTACATAGAAATGGTAAGATAGAATGAAAAAATGTGTACCATGTATGGGCACCATAACACTAACCTTCCTACTACCTAACGCTAACCTTACTAGCCCTACACCTAACACTATTCTTACTATTACCGCTACTCCTAACACTAATTCTCCTACTATGGCTACTCACTGCTACTATTTCTAACACTAACCTTCCCACCTCAGCACCTAACACTAACCTTCCTATCCCTTCACCTATACCTACCACTTACCTTCCTACACTTTATGCTATATACATTCGCACAAAAGATAGCTATAGATTTGGGCTTGGGCTGCCTCTAGGTTGTGTTTTCCGCTCAAGCCAAAAGGTCCCAGTCCTCCCCTAATAGCAGTCGCTGTCAAATCAACTGTTAGGCCAGAAACCCACTAGGAGCGATTTCTAATCGCTAGCGATTTGAGAAAGCTCTTGCTAGTGCAATTTTTATAAAATCAAATCGCTCAAGTGGGATCACACCCATAGCATTACATTAGCAAGAGTTTTCAAATCGCAAATCGCTCAGAAAATCACTCCTAGTGGGTTTCTGGCCTCAGTGTTTCTGGAGGGTATCAAAGCAGTGGCGGACATATGGCCGTGCACGAAGTTCCGTTTCTTCAGGGGCCCATTAAGTATTTTTTTTTTATATATATTTTTTCCCCCCCGGGGGGCCCCGACTCCTATCCTCCCTCCCTCCCTCCCTCACCTCGGGGGGCCCCCCTCCCGGTATGCGTGGCGGGAGAGCGGCAAATAGAGGATTCTCCGGGTCTCCAGGCATGCGCTAGAGGCTCAGCCGCTTGGTCTCCAATATGTCAACAGAGTAGCCCACCCGGCTACCTACCCACTCACCAGGCTTCCTACCTACCCACCCGGCTACCTACCCACCCGGCTTCCTACCTACCTACCCACCCGGCTACCTACCTACCTACCCACCCGGCTACCTACCTAACCACCTACCTGGCTACCTACCGGGCTAGTTACCAACCCACCCACCAGGCTACCTACCCACCCACCCGGCTACCCACCCACCAGGCTGCCTACCTACCTACCCACCCACCAGGCTGCCTACCTACCTACCCACCCACCAGGCTTCCTACCTACCTACCCACCCGGCTACCTAACCACCTACCCACCCGGCTACCTACCCACCCACCAGGCTTCCTACCTACCCACCCGGCTACCTACCCACCCACCAGGCTTCCTACCTAACCACCCACCCAACTACCTAACCACACACCCGGCTACCTACCCACCCACCAGGCTACCTACCCACCCGGCTACCTAACCACCTACCCACCCGGCTACCTACCCACCCACCAGGCTACCTACCCACCCGGCTACCTACCTACCTACCCACCCGGCTACCTAACCACCTACCCACCCGGCTACCTACCCACCCACCAGGCTTCCTACCTACCCACCCAGCTACCTACCCACCCACCAGGCTTCCTACCTACCTACCCACCCACCCGGCTACCTACCCACCCAGCTACCTACCTACCCACCCGGCTACCTACCTAACCACCCACCTGGCTACCTACCGGGCTAGTTACCAACCCACCCACCAGGCTACCTACCCACCCACCCGGCTACCCACCCACCAGGCTGCCTACCTACCTACCCACCCACCCGGCTACCTACCTACCTACCCAACCACCAGGCTACCTACCTACCCACCCACCAGGCTACCTACCTACCTACCGGGCTAGTTACCAACCCACCCACCAGGCTACCTACCCACCAGGCTACTAACCCACCCACCCACTCACCCACCCACCAGGCTACCTATCCACCCAACCACCCATGGGAGCTGCGCGCCGGATGGAGGCTGGGACAGGAGGTCTGCTGCTGCAGGTGAGTAAATGTTTTTGTTTTTTTATTTATATTAGCAGGTGTATGTTCTGGGCAGGTCTGCCACATGATTGCATGTATTTTCTGCGCAAATCTGCTGACATGATTGCATGTATTTTCTGGGCATATCTGCCGACATGATTGCACGTATTTTCTGGGCATATCTGCCGACTTGATTGCACGTATTTTCTGGGCATATCTGCCGACTTGATTGCACGTTTTTTCTGGGCATATCTGCCGACATGATTGCACGTATTTTCTGGGCATATCTGCCGACATGATTGCACGTTTTTTCTGGGCATATCTGCCGACATGATTGCACGTATTTTCTGGGCATATCTGCTGACATGATTGCACGTATTTTCTGGGCATATCTGCCGACATGATGTGTATTTTCTTGAGAAAACCTGCACAATTATGTGAATTTTCTGGGGCCGTGCACGAAGTTCCGTTTCTTCAGGGGCCCATTAAGTATTTTTTTTTTCTATATTTTTTTTTTCCCTCGGGGGGCCCCGACTCCTATCCTCCCTCCCTCACCTCGGGGGGCCCCCCTCCCGGTATGCGCGGCGGGAGAGCGGCAAATAGAGGATGTCTCCGGGTCTCCAGGCATGCGCTAGAGGCTCAGCCGCTTGGTCTCCAATATGTCAACAGAGTTGGAGACATATTGGAGACCAAGCGGCTGAGCCTCTAGCGTCTGCCTGGAGCCCTGAAGACTTCCTGTATTTGCCGCTCTCCCGCCGCGCATATCGGGAGGGGGGCCCCCCGAGGTGAGGAAGAGAGGGAGGGAGGATAGGAGTCGGGCCCCCCACCCGGATAGCTATTTAAAGGGCTACCTGCCTACCCACCCGGCTACCTAACCACCTACCCACCCGGCTACCTAACCACCTACCCACCTGGCTACCTACCTACCCACCAGGCTTCCTACCTACCCACCCGGCTACCTACCTACCCACCAGGCTTCCTACCTACCCACCCGGCTACCTACCCACCCACCAGGCTTCCTACCTACCTACCCACCCGACTACCTAACCACCCACCAGGCTTCCTACCTAACCACCCACCCGACTACCTAACCACCCACCCCGCTACCTACCCACCCACGAGGCTACCTACCCACCCGGCTACCTAACCACCTACCCACCCTGCTACCTACCCACCCACCCACCAGGCTACCTACCCACCCGGCTACCTACCTACCTACCCACCCGGCTACCTAACCACCTACCCACCCGGCTACCTACCCACCCACCAGGCTTCCTACCTACCCACCCGGCTACCTACCCACCCACCAGGCTTCCTACCTACCTACCCACCCGGCTACCTACCTACCTACCCACCCGGCTACCTACCTAACCACCCACCTGGCTACCTACCGGGCTAGTTACCAACCCACCCACCAGGCTACCTACCCACCCACCCGGCTACCCACCCACCAGGCTGCCTACCTACCTACCCACCCACCAGGCTACCTACCTACCTACCCACCCACCCACCAGGCTTCCTACCTACCTACCCACCCGGCTACCTAACCACCTACCCACCCGGCTACCTACCCACCCACCAGGCTTCCTACCTACCCACCCGGCTACCTACCCACCCACCAGGCTTCCTACCTAACCACCCACCCAACTATCTAACCACCCACCCGGCTACCTACCCACCCACCAGGCTACCTACCCACCTGGCTACCTAACCACCTACCCACCCGGCTACCTACCCACCCACCCACCAGGCTACCTACCCACTCGGCTACCTACCTACCTACCCACCCGGCTACCTACCCACCAGGCTTCCTACCTACCCACCCAGCTACCTACCTACCCACCAGGCTTCCTACCTACCTACCCACCCGGCTACCTACCTAACCACCCACCCAGCTACCTACCCACCCGGCTACCTACCTACCCACCCGGCTACTTACCTAACCACCCACCTGGCTACCTACCGGGCTAGTTACCAACCCACCCACCAGGCTACCTACCCACCCACCCGGCTACCCACCTACCTACCCACCCACCCGGCTACCTACCTACCCACCCACCAGGCTACCTACCTACCTACCTACCGGGCTAGTTACCAACCCACCCACCAGGCTACCTACCCACCAGGCTACTAACCCACCCACCAGGCTACCTATCCACTCAACCACCCATGGGAGCTGCGCGCCGGATGGAGGCTGGGACAGGAGGTCTGCTGCTGCAGGTGAGTAAATGTTTTTGTTTTTTTATTTATATTAGCAGGTGTATGTTCTGGGCAGGTCTGCCACATGATTGCATGTATTTTCTGCTCAAATCTGCTGACATGATTGCACGTATTTTCTGGGCATATCTGCCGACTTGATTGCACGTATTTTCTGGGCATATCTGCCGACTTGATTGCACGTATTTTCTGGGCATATCTGCCGACATGATTGCACGTATTTTCTGGGCATATCTGCCGACATGATTGCACGCATTTTCTGGGCATATCTGCTGACATGATTGCACATATTTTCTGGGCATATCTGCCGAAATGATTGCACATATTTTCTGGGCACATCTGCCGACATGATTGCACGTATTTTCTGGGCATATCTGCCTACATGATGTGTATTTTCTTGAGAAAACCTGCACAATTATGTGAATTTTCTGGGGAAAGGGTCACCAAAACTTGGGCCCACTGTCTTTGCGTTGCACTTTTCAAGGGAACCTGAGGTGAGAATAATCTTGAGGCTGCCATATTTCTCTACTTTTAAGCAATACCAGTTGCCTGGCTGCCGTGCTGGTCCTCTGCCTCTTATTCTTTCAACCATAGACCCTGAACAAGCATGCAGCAGGTCAGGGGTTTCTGACAATATTGTCAGAACTGAGAAGATTAGCTGCATGCTTGTTGCTGGTGTAATTTAGTTTATTACTGCAGCCAAATAGATCAGCAGGGCCGCCAGGCAACTAGTATTGTTTAAAAGGAAATAAACCCTCACCCCGGGTTCGCTTTAAGTTACAGTTAGCTCCGCCCTCATCCGGTCATTGCCACGCCCATTTTTTGCCGCGACACTACGCGCCGCAGGTTCTATCCACACCTGTTTTTGGTCGCGTAGCCACGCCCATATTTTGCCGCGGCGCGCGTCGTAGGGGGCCCACAATTACAATTTTGCCCAGGGGCCCACTGCTGGCTGTGTCCGCCACTGTATGAAAGCAGCAGTGGCGTAACTAAGGAGCTGTGGGCCCATGGGCCCGGGTGCGAGTCTATACATAGCAATTGATAGGGCGCACCAAAACCTGCCAAGGACAACACAGTGTCAGAGGTGGAAGAAGGGGAAGAGGAACAGCTTGTTAATGATTATCATTAAAAGCATTTATAAAAGTGAGCATTACAAGCACAGCACCAATAAAGGATTAATACTGCTGTTGAGGGAGGGCCCTACAGGGCCCCTCTGGCCCAAGGGCTTTGGTTAGGTCGAGACCTCTGCAATTCCTATTGCCACGCCACTGCAAAGCAGTTGCACTTTATCGACGAGCTAATATGTATGTACCCCAATTTGTTATGGTAGTGCTCAGTGCTTTGATCACTGTACTGTAATGAATATAAAGTAGTGATCAGATAAAACACTCCATTTGGTAACCACCGAGCGTAGGAAAAACTGATTGAATGGAAATGGAATATAGCATCAGAGGGATATTGCAGATAGAGGCAAAACAAATAGCGTTAAAGGGACTCCGTAACAAAAATTGCATCCTGTTTTTTATCATCCTACAAGTTCCAAAAGCTATTCTAATGTGTTCTGGCTTACTGCAGCACTTTGTACTATCACAGTCTCTGTAATAAATCAACTTATCTCTCTCTTGTCAGACTTGTCAGCCTGTGTCTGGAAGGCTGCCAAGTTCTTCAGTGTTGTGGTTCTGCTCTGAACTCCCCCTTCCAGGCCCCTCTATGCACACTGCCTATGTGTTATTTAGATTAGAGCAGCTTCTCTCTTCTCTCTTATCTTTTACAAGCTGGATAAATCGTCCTCTGAGCTGGCTGGGCTTTCACATAGTGAGGAATTACAGACAAGGGCAAAGCTGTTTGCAGGAAGAAAAGAGCAGCCTGAAACTTCAGTGCATGAGAGATGCAGGGGGAAAGAAACACACAAATGATCTCTTGAGATTCAAAAGGAAGGCTGATTACAGCCTGCTTGTGTATGGATGTATTCTCTATGTTTGGACATACTGTACATCAACCTACTTCCTGTTTTGGTGGCCATTTTGTTTGTTTATAAACAAACTTTTTAAAACTGTTTTTAACCACTTTTAATGCGGCGGGGAGCGGCGAAATTGTGACAGAGGGTAATAGGAGATGTCCCCTAACGCACTGGTATGTTTACTTTTGTGTGATTTTAACAATACAGATTCTCTTTAAGTTAGGCGGAGGGGGTGGGGGGGTTCGGACCGTTATGCTGGGAATACTCAATGTCATTTTTGACAGGTGATTTTGAACTTTTTTCTGATAATTTTTTTTAATAGATATGAATGGAAATCGATTGGATAAACGGTCAGAAAAATTATCAGAAAGTCCATAAGAAAATTGATTGTCCAGTAAATCTTCTGAAAAAACCTATTGTCATTTCCCAGCATAAGTGTTAGGCGTGGGTAGCGATAGGTTATTGTTAAGAATAGATAGAGGGGATGGTTAATGTGAGAGAAAGGTTAGGAGAAGCTATAGATGAATATTGATAGAATTGCTGATATTCTAACAGCATTAGCCAGTGCCCAATAGCAGAATATTAGTTATTTTACAGATATTCTTCTACCAGCTTCACCCAGAGCTCAAATTACTGGATGGCCTTTTTCAGCGTACAAATAATAAGCACATTTCATTTTAATTAAGTAACTGATTGCCAGTTATGACTGTTACCTCTAGTGGTTTGTGCCTATTGACTTGCACCGAGGCTGCCTACAGTTAACTCTTACAGTGCTCCTGACCCTGATATTTTTAATATGGTTTTTGTTACTGGTGCTGTGCGACTAGCACACAGCAGTATCCTCTTCCCTCCTGTGCCCCCTGTAGCCCCCGTTCTGCTCAGTTGTAATCTTCGACTGAGCAGAACATCAAATAGGGGCGGGGAGGAAGTGGCAGTTCTTCCTCTACTCTGCCCGTCCATAATTCAGCCACCCTCCACTTACCGCTACAGTCCCCCATATGATCTGCTGCACACAGCGCACCACAGGGCTGTGCTGTGTGCGGGCTTGTGATAATTGAGGTTGGATATCCTACCGACCTCAATTAACACAAGCCCTCACACAGCTCAGCTCCCCTGCACTCTGTGTGCAGTGAAACAAATATGGAACTATAGCTGCAAGTGGAGGGGGGGGGGGGAGTTAAGTACGGGCAGAGGGGAGGAAGAGCTGCCACTTCCTCTCTGCCCATATTTGATCTCAGAATGAGGGCTGCAGTGCTGGAGGTGGGAAGATGGTGCTGTGTGCACCAGCACCAGTAACAAAATGATAATGAAAATATTAGAGCCAAGGTCGGGGTCAGGAGTACTTTAAAGTGCTGGGCTACATTAAAGTGCTGCACATGGCATTGCAGTTTATGGCACTCGCCACACTCAAAATAGAGAATGTTATTTGGCATAAAGAGCCCATGAGGCTATCCGCTAGGTTAGTCTATAAGCCCCAGTTCACGCTGGCTGTAAAAAACGGTCCGTTCGCAGATTAGAACGGATCCTAACGGATGCAAATGGATCTAATGTTAACCTATAAATCCATTCACATCTGTCCGTTCAAACGGATTCGTTCCGCACTGCAAGTTTCCTGCTGAACCAATTTTTCCAGACCGCTGAACCCAGCAAATGGAAACCAAAGCTGATGCCCTACATTGGGGCAATGAGAAAACAGAACGTTTCTTCACACTAGTGAAGAAATGGACGGTTCTAAGGGGCAAAATCCACTTGTGGGGGCTGCATTGGGTCTGCTCTGCACTGGTGACACATTCAGGGCCTTCTTTCCGACATAGTGCCGCGGAGTGTCCTCGGGGGCTGCGACCTGTGTGCAGAAGGGGCAGTGTGCCTCTCTCTCCTGTGCAGTGAGGGGTTCCCGCAGGTCCTCTGGGGTCACTTCCACTCCTTCTTTTGCTTTCTCTGGCCTCGTGGTGACTGTCGTACTGCATGGGAGATTGGCCAGTGCTTTGCTCACTGATGATGCATTGCATGGTGGGGTGATTTTGCTAATGCTTGACACAGTAGGAATGGGGGTCTGGGGGATTTGGAGTAACTAACAGAGCAGAAGCGGCTGCGGCAACGGAGTGGCAACAGCAATGTGAACAAGCCTAACGGATCGGTTACGGAACAGAAACAGATCTGTTTACTACTTTTCTGTAAATCCAGCTACCCTACACCTTTATAAATAGGTTTGAGGGAACCTGCTGATTCTCTAGGATACAATTCTGTAGCATGTTCTTAGTCAGTGGCATAGCAATGAGTACGCAGGTTGTGACCACAGGCCACTGGAGAAGGAGGTGTCTCATCTTGAGCCCAGTTCAACTACTGAATAAGTTCTCCAGTTCTGAAACATGCCTGAAGAAGAAACTTAAAGGGACTCAGAGCTGAACAAAGTAAAAAGATTTATACATACCTGGGGCTTCCTCCAGCCCCATCCACTCGGATCGCTCCCACGTAGCCGTCCTCTGCTGCCCGCAGCTTGGGGAACAGGGTCAGGTCACTTCCGTCATTCGGCTCCAGTCTACGCAGGCGAAGGGCACCCTCTACGTATCTCTCCAGCGGCTGGAGAAATACGCAAACAGTGCACTTCTCCTGCGTAGACTGTTTCCGGCTGCTGTAAACGATGGGACCCGGTTCCCGAAGCTGTGGGCAGCAGAGGACGGCTACATGGGAACGATCCGAGGGGATGGGGTTGGGGGAAGCCCCAGGTATGTATAACATCTTTTTATTTTGTTCAGCTTTGGTACACTTTAAAGTTTCGAAAGCTTGCAAAGAAATCTTGTACAGTCATCAAAGGTAACACCTAAACAACTTTTGTTGTTATGTCTTTGAATAAGCTCTGAGTCCTAACTACTGCTCCAGTGTTAATGATGTGCTTTGAACAATGGTGGGCATTAAGCAGTGGCGTAGCAATAGGGGTTGCAGAGGTAGCGACCGCATCAGGGCCCTTGGGTCAGAGGGTCCCTCCCCCAAGCAAAATATTAGTTCTCTATTGGCCCTATGCTGGTAATTATCACTTCTATATATGCTTTAAATTATAGCAATCATTAACAAACTGTTCCCCACCCCCTATGTTACCTCTGACATTGTGGAAATCCTTGGCAGATTTTGGTTTGCCGTCTCAATTGCCCCATGTAAAACTTGCACTGGGGCCCAAAGCTCCTTAGCTACGCCACTGGCATTAAGAAATTATTCCCTTTCACCTGGTCATAACTCTTATGCTGTAGTTGTCCCTGAAAAGCAGATAGTTATGTGCTGTGTGGTGAGAGGGCAGTGTATTGTTATCTGCACTGGTCCCTGGCTTCACTGGTATGTCACTGTTTCCAGTAGCTGTTAAGATTTGAAAGACTCAAAATCCTAAACTAATTTGAGCACTCCCTGTACAGCGTTCTTGTTAACAAATCAGCTAAAATGAAAGTAAGTGCCTTATTTCCAGACAGCATGTTGGCATGCATGCTGTGAAGTATGGAACAGAGATGGCTAGTGCACTCATCCTCCAGTAGATGGCGCAAAGCATCTGACAAGAACTTGAAGCATCATTCAGATTCAGGCCGAGAATGAGAAAGGAGTGATGCAGCGTCAAGGAGGAGTGTGGAGGGCTGGCTGGAGTGAAAGCAATGAGAGGGAGGGGAGATGTGTGGTGTGTGGATGGAGCAAGGAGAGAGGGATTTGGCAGTTGCACTAGTGGGGCTTTTGGTATCCATTGCAGTGATAATTATCCATTTCCCTGTGTGTAGTAGTTTGGCTTCACGTTGTCATTCATACCTGTTGTCTGGACTCTGTGTCTGCCTCGGGATTTGTTTTCCATCCCCTCGGCCTTCAGGATGTCCTGACTGGTCTGATAAGCCGAGCTCAGGAGTTGTTAGTCAGCTCCTGGGCTCTGGACCATGAAAGCGGAGAGAGGGACTGAGCTGAGCTGGAGCCCGCTCCTTGCACCTGGCCTGAGAGACAGCCACCCTTGTCCTGCGAGGAACAGAGTCCGATCCATTACTGGGGCACAAGGCAGATCCCCCATGGCATGGAGCTGAGAGCCGCCCCGGGACTACTGGCCACAGTCACACACACAAAGTGACACAGCCACACATTGACAGCTTCTCAGAACTGTGCAGCTGCTTATTGCTTCTCATTAGATACTTACCAGGATAGCGTCTGGGCATGGGACCAGGGTGTCCAGTGTGAGTGCAACACAGAACTTGGACCCCTAGCATGGGGCCCCTGGTCCCACTGCTCCTGGGGGCCCTGATCTGGGTCTGTGTGTGGACAGATGACCCCAGCAAAGTGATATCAGATCGGTATGCAGTCTACTGGAACAAAAGTAATCCCAGGTAAGGGGCCTTCTTTATCTGCAGAAGGGTGTGTAGAGAAGTGTGGGAGGGGGCATCAAAGTTGGATACTTTCCTGCAGTTGCTGCAGTAAGCCCAGGCACTAACTAGAACAGCTCATGTATAACTAAGAAGCTGTTGCAAAGTATAAATGTGATTTGGTGCATATACAATTATTATAAAAATACTCATGCATTCTATTGTCTGGTAAGTACCTATCTGTAATTGGCATTTCACTATATTGCCAGAAACTTTTTTTCTTCTTTTTTTTAAACTTTGCTGTATTTATTTGAACTACAGATATTCTTTCCTTAGGCAGATAAAGATCACAAAATCACAGCACATGTTCTTGATTAACACAGTATTCACATTCTTGTTTGCAGTGAAGATTTCCTTGTGATTCACAGAAACACAGCATGAAAACACATATTGTACTTTTGTAACTTTTTTGTGAGCTTTGCATATGTTGAGCAGAGTAGTTTTTCTGCCTCCCCTCCTGCTTTCTGTACTCAGAGGAAAGCCATCAGGCTCTGTGGGCTGTGTGTGACATGCTGACTTGTGTTAGGGCAGGGTATCTGCTTTCCTGAGCTGATCCAGATGCTGCTGTTGCTGCTGCAGGGAACTCCAGGGACCAGAGGCTTCCCCTAATGCTCAAGATCATTATGTGCTACAAGTGCATATGATGAGTGCAAACTTGCTCCCTTGGAGCTCTCCACAAGCATTTTTTACTGCCAACCTAACATGGTCAGTCACACACAGCATGACAAAACAGAACAAAAGTAAAGCTTCACAACATTAATCTGCCTGTACCTGTAATTTTGTTTATAGCTTGATAGTCTGCTTCTGACTTTACTATGTACCGTATGTGTGTGTGTGTGTTCTGTTCAAGAGCTTACAAGAGCTTACATTCTGGTCTGTATCTAATGTGAATAGCAGTGGGGCTAACTACATAGATATCAAGAAAATGAACAAAAGTGAAGCAGTTGCCAGGAGCAACCGCTCATGTTTTGCTTGTTAAGTGAAGCCACACTTGAAGTCGGGGAACACAATAAGAAGGTCGATCAGACTAGCGATTGGGGAGTATTTATCAACAAAGCTTAAATCGGTATATGATTTTGAACAGTTTCCAGGTAAAATAGATCAAAACCACTGCTCACTGCTGTGCCACTCCACCACTCAGCCACTTCATGCAACTGGAGGTTTCCGGCAAACGTGACTTCATCATCCGCTGAAGCTATCCTCAAGCCCATCCACCATTACTCATCAGTTTTGTGGAACGATAAAGATTTTAGACTTTTTTTAAAGTAAAATGATAGACTCTCTCTGAAATTGATCAGTCTCTCCCTGTAGTGTGTGGCCTCCTCAACTGGTTGCTCAGGGCAACAGCTCTACTTTTGCTCCAGTTGTTTTTATGCTCCTCTTTGCAAATTTCCTCCCTTGTATTAGCTTCTATTATCTGGCATGCATGGTTTGCATTATGTTAAACTGTCTGGCATGCTTGGTGCATGTTATGTAATATTGGTTGGCATGCACAATGCCCATTATGTAGTATTCCCTGGCATGCCTATTGTGTATTCCATCTAATTAATTGGCATGCTTAGTGCACATTGTGCAGAGCTGTTTTGGCATGCAAATCTCCTATTGTATGGTGCTGGTGGGAATGTACTAAGTGTGTACACTTTGCTGCACAAGTAACTGTCTGTAGAGAGAATGGCTTTTCCAGCATCTTTGCATCAAGCAGTATTTATTTCCAAGGATGCTGTATGGTTGAAATTAGATAAAACAGTTTGGATACTGTGTGTCTCAGGGCCATGCTGGGATGTGGTGTAGTGTGTGTGTGTGGTATTATGGCTTGAAAATGATCACAGTCATTGCATGCCATGATTGTGCCTTATTTCCTGTCATTTCACTATCAGCCCAGACTTGCCTGTTAGAGTTGTTAAGTATACTGAAAGTTCTACTGTAAAGTGTTTTAAGTGCTGGTGTGTGTTTAAACATACATATGGTGTGTGTGTGTGTGTGTGTGTGTGTGTGTGTGTGTGTGTGTGTGTGTGTGTGTGTGTGTGTGTGTGTGTGTGTGTGTGTGTGTGTGTGTGTGTGTGTGTGTGTGTGTGTGTGTGTGTGTGTGTGTGTGTGTGTGTGTGTGTGTGTGTGTGTGTGTGTGTGTTCAAAATATTTACTCTAGCATCTGACACCTGAAATCACATGATTTCATTCATATAGTGAATTAAATAACACTGTTCAAAACAGCAGTTCATCTTTATTGATACAGTTATAGTTTGCTTTGTTACAGTTTGTAGTGTTTCAGCTTTAGTTTTACAAAACTTTATCTGAATTCAATAAGATGACTGCTAGTAAGTTAAAGTATATTATACCACAGCAGTCAGTCATAATCCAACTGTTTAGAATACTGCAAGTATTCTTTATTTTGTCATTAGTTACTGCACCTCTCCTACAATTCAAGATATTTTCATTGTGTTATTTAATGAGCTAGATTTTGTATTGTATCGTTGCCTTGTATTGTTCTTCAGTGTGTTGGCGTTTTAGACTACATTTTCCACTTCCCCACCAGCTAGATAATCCTATTTCAAACAGTTTAAACAAGTGTTGTTCAAATATCAGTGTTTTTTTCCCCTCTAAATGATGTTTTGAGCAGAAATTGTCAGCACAGTAATCATGTGTGCAGTTAAGTACAAGCTTACGTAAATTGTTTGAAATCAGAACTGTTCTTCCTGACATGTCATGGTTTGCCGTCATAATCTGTATACATAGTTCTTAATGCTTGGTAGATGTCATACCCAGTTTACCTGCTTAGTAGTGCTCACTGGTTGAGAATGATGCTGTGATGACACAATTTATTGCATGCTCTGGAAAGCATATTTAGTGTTAGCATGTTATACTTTGCATGTATGGCACCAAACATGTTTCAGTGTCCATGGTGCATCTGAAGTTTCATGCGAATGGTGTGCGCCTGAAATGCAAGAGAGGCTGTTGCAGTTTGGTGTAGTTGGTAGACATACTTCAGAAAATGTGGGTTTCGATTAATGAATGAAATGTCGAGTACTGTACCTATTTGCAGAGCAGTTGTATGTATTGTGTGCAATGTAGAATGAATGATGAGCATATCTATTGTGCAGCATACATACATTGTTGCATGAGTTTAGCCTGAACACTACATGACTTTCTTATAGTGCATATCCAAGATAGCTTATAATATAGTCAGCAGGGCTGGAGCATGTGTATGTGTTTTTATATATTTATGTTTGAACAGTGAGGCTTTCAGTGGCAAGTGGGAAGTTTGTTGAAAGTGAACAATGTTCTCTATGCTGTGGTGAATCGGAAGAGTGATAAGTGGTAATGATGTTTCCACATTAGTATACAGTGTGAATTGTGTGTTAGTAGAGTATGATAATGGAGTTATTTGTGTATGTTGTGAAATATGGGCAGCTGATAAACATACACAGCAGACAATACTAAAATGATAATTGTATGTTTACATATCAGTATTGAGGACTGTTTGTCATGTGAAAACGGTATTTATTAGTATGATGATTGAGGTGATAAAGCCATACTTGTATGTATGACCTGACAGTGTGATTTTATTTGGGGTACAGTTTTTTGAGAATTTAAAATGTTACACATGCTTTCTGGGTTATCATTCAATGTTTACTTTTGCAGTAAAATGTGTCACATTGCCCAAAAACGCATGCTGTGGAATGTGCTGCCTCTTCATGTGGAAAAGAGTGGCCGGACCATTCATCTGTGGAACAGTCTGCATTTAGCTTGTCCAGTCTGTACCCCACCCAGTTTTTAATACTCACTTAGGCATGTATGCTTTGTGTGCATGTGAGGGAGATTGATTTCTGTTTTATTTATTTTTTGCATATGAGAGTACTTCATTTCAAATAATATACTGTAGTACAGCACAGTAACACAAGGGTACAAAGCAATAAATGAGGAAAGTTACGGACCTTGGTTTGGTTTTCAAAGCATGTATTCTAGGATAAACTTTAGTATAGTTTTCATTTCTCTTGGAAAAAAATTACAGTGTACTCAAACACCAATAATTCCTTTAAAACTTGTTTTGTATATCCTGTTGTAGCCTCCAAATGGGCATTGATAGTAAAGCCAGTAATGTGAAAAATACACATTCAAACAGCTGTATTTTTGCACATACATGCTACAAGGGACCCTTTCAGAGGTACTTAGTTCAATGTTATGTGGTACCAGTATATTTTACATAACATATGTGCTATTTTGGCCATGTGTGTGTATATACCCTTGGAAGTTAGATTGCCCAGGTTTATTGTCAGTATAGTCCGGTTCTCCAGGCATAAATCAGTGCATTCTTTGAAGTACATAAGTAGTGAGGTATGCTCCAGTCTCAATAATCTGATGCTCCCACTGAGCAATCCCTTTTCTATGCTGATTTCCTCACATGTGGATTTTATTATGTACATTACTTCCATTTTTTTAGACCTTTTC